>NW_025744026.1:16158-19459 GCF_021292245.1 Micropterus dolomieu
CCCCTCAAATAGGCTGGTCTGCTGCTGATTCAGGGCAGCTACCTTTTGCCATGTGGTTTGCCCTGACGCTGGTCCTAACCTTGAACTCTGTGTGTGCATGTATCCTCAGTGGAAACAGCTTCTGTGTTTGTGAGACCTGGGTATTACTGAGAGTTGGTAACTCACCTGGGATAGTCTACAGACTTGGGCTAGGGGAAGCTCGTTCACTGATTACCCACACCTGGTAGTTAAATATTTGTTTAGTGACACTAGGTTTAGGGGTGCTGCGCTCCCTGTGTTTTTCCACTTCTGAGCAACGGCTAGAGAGGTTTTTGTTTATCTTTTTTCAAGTAGTTTAGTAATCCCCCACGTAGGAGGGATCTCTTTTTGTTATATTTGGTTCTTTGTTTTACGCAGCACCCACTTGCCCATTTTCTGTTTGACTAATTTGTGTGCATCCGACTGCTTAATAAATAATCTTTCCACCCATACCAAATCCATCTGGTTTATGTTTACGTCTCCCCTACCCCTAGACAGCGGGGACGTAACACAATATACATTTCAACGTTTAATGCTGTAAATAAACATGTAAAAAGAATAAAACTTTCAATAAATGTTTTTAAAGTGTGTGAATAAATCCAAAAATGTAACTCTAACCCTCAAGGTAGAGGGCATCAGTGCGCATGTGTAGGCATAGCGTGTATGGGTGTGAGTGTGTAGTGGCAGAAGAGGAACTTGCTGCAGAGACGGAGCCTTAACTTCACCGTTGTTGTGCAGAGACGGATCATTTATCACCATTGATGAACCACACAAAGAATATTACATAGTTTTTAAATACTACTTGAAACAGACCCGTGAGTTGTTGGCCGCACGGCATGCATGGAAAACTCTGCACAAGACCGGTGAATGACAGGCGAGCAGAGAGAAACGGGTCAACAATAAGAATCAGTTTAGTTGGAAATAGACTGATGATTAAAGCCAAGCTACCATGAGTTACCCCCCCCCACGCTGCCCCCCACACACTATGTAAATCGTTACGTAATCGTTAAGTTTTTTTTCCGAGACTTTGGTTGCTATTTTACATAATATCCGTGGATGGGTTGCAAGTAGGCTAGCTAATTTTACTGTGGAGAAAATGTCACCACAAAGTAGGCCTACTTGCTCTGCATGAAGAGAAGGCTGAAACATGAGAGCACAGACGTCTGTACGTGGGTTCATGAGATTTTGCGGGTGAGGAAACACCTCGGCGAGGAGGAACATCGTTTCGTTCAAGATCGGATGTACTCGGTGCGGTGTTTGTACCGCCCATCCTGCACTGTGATTGGACGGCTGGGTAAAAAGAGACAGTGACGAGCGCAGCATTTTTCACAAAGTTGAACATTTTTTCAACTCTCGGCAGCTGGAAAAAAACGCCCAGCGTGGAAAAGACGCTCAGCGCCTCGTCACGCCGCTGCCGTTTTTACTAGGTTGTAACGAAATGTTTGAGCATTAAACACTCAATGTGATGGTTTTAGTGGCATCTACTGGTGAGGGATGCAAATTGCACCACTCCCTTTAATACTACTTCTTCTTCTACGAAAGTATTCAACGTATTGACAAAACACGCTCTGTGGAGCAGTTTGGCGGCACAATATGGCGACTTCCATGTAAGAGGACCCGCGGTGTATGTAGATATAAATGTCTCATTCTAAGGTAATAAAAACATAACAGTTCATTATGTAAGGTTTTATACACCACTGAAAACATAGTAAGGGATATTTTATTGCAGTTCTGTCAATAGATCCTCCTAAATATTACATACTGGACCTTTATTTTCTAATTTCTGAAGACGTTTTCTGCACATATTTAAGGTGGAAATGTCTTCATTTATATAAAGGGAAACACAAAATTCAGGTGGGAAGTGACAATTCAAAATTTTAAAATATAAAAGATTATGATGCAGTGATCAGTAGCTACTTATTTTGGACAATGCACATCTGTTTCTTCTATTTTTAAATAGCATTGCATGTTTTGTTATTGTGCAAATACACCTTTCTCAAAGCATTTTCATTTGTTAATTAACATTTTTTGTCACAAGCTATTTTTATTTTTATGTTTAACCAAATGCTTTCGAAAGGTGATGGGCGACAAAATGCCTGCCACACTTCTAGACCTACAAGTGGATCAGAGCCGAAACCAGGAGACATGATCCATCACATCATTTATTTTCATAGGAATAAAGTTTCATTGTGCTGTGAGGAGTCTCAGCTGGTGGAGTGTGTGTGTGTGTTACTCCTGCTGTGTGAGGACATAAATCTGCTTATGCAGTCCCCATAACGTAAATCCTTAGTCTACAGTTTTAGGGAGTAGGTTTAAGGTGAGTCACTGTAATGTTCTCTGATGTGATGGAAACAGGACTGTGTGTGTGTGTGTGTGTGTGTGTGTGTGAGTCGCTGTATCTCGTGAACGCGCCTCGCGGTCTTTCTGTCATTCCGTGGAGCAGAGCGCGTGGAGAAGCAGCTTCAGGTCTGTAGTCTGGATCTCTAATTATTATGTCCTCTTTTTAAATTGCACCTGTTGTTCAGACAAAATGTCCGTTTATCTCTTAAACTACGTGATTTTAGCGCAGATGTCACGTTTAATGTCAGCTGGAGAATCCGGATTTTACGTTTCTCACATTAAATATAGATTTTTGCCTTTAAACTTGATGCTTATTCTAACTGTTAATTGTTGTCTCAGGTTATTACATAGCTGTAGGTTAAAAACTGAATATAGCACATCCTTTAATCTGCATGGCTCAGCATGTGCTTCCTGTAGAAACATTTGGTCTTATGTTTTAATTTATTTGTGCTGCTGCAGTTATATTCTCATGTAAGTCTTGTCCTTGTGTGTTTAAATAAAACTCTGCCGACTATTACACTTATTTCTAATCCACTTGGTGGTCCCCAAAGTGTGGTCTGGGGACCTCAGATGGTTCCAGGAGAGAATTAAACATACTTTTATAGCAGAGCCTTTCCTGATTTTAGTTAACTGTATTTTAATTCCTTAAATTGTTGTTTTATCTGTTTGATCATGAAACAAAACCTGCGGTTTATTTCCTGCAATTACTAATAATTTCACGGAAACTGTATTTCCGTGAAAGCACTTTGTAACACGGATTTTGAAAAGTGCTCTAAATGTAGAGATTATTAATATAACCTTATATAAAGTTACAGTTCTAATTCAAGTCATATCTAACAGCAACAAAGGGACAAATGTCCATTAAATCTATAGATACCACTTATATTTATATTTAAAATGGCATGTTCATATATTTAATGTGGATAATTTAAGCATCAGTGGA
>NW_025744027.1:1234-15376 GCF_021292245.1 Micropterus dolomieu
CTTTGCCGTGACACTCATATTTAACTCAGGTGCTGTCTATTTCTTCTGATCATCCTTGAGATGGTTCTACACCTTCATTTGAGTCCAGCTGTGTTTGATTATACTGATTGGACTTGATTAGGAAAGCCACACACCTGTCTATATAAGACCTTACAGCTCACAGTGCATGTCAGAGCAAATGAGAATCATGAGGTCAAAGGAACTGCCTGAAGAGCTCAGAGACAGAATTGTGGCAAGGCACAGATCTGGCCAAGGTTACAAAAAAATTTCTGCTGCACTTAAGGTTCCTAAGAGCACAGTGGCCTCCATAATCCTCAAATGGAAGACGTTTGGGATGACCAGAACCCTTCCTAGAGCTGGCAGTCCGGCCAAACTGAGCTATCGGGGGAGAAGAGCCATGGTGAGAGAGGTAAAGAAGAACCCAAAGGTCACTGTGGCTGAGCTCCAGAGATGGTGGAGGTTCTGGAGCGGGTCCGTCAGGACGGTGTCAGCCTACTATTAGTAGCCCCGTTTTGGGCGGCCCGGGTGTGGTTCTCGGACATAATATCGCTCTTGGAGGGCCCGCCCTGACAGGTCCCTCTGAGGAGAGACCTGCTGTCCCAGGCGGGAGGCCGGGTCTTTCACCCGCGCCCCGCCCTGTGGCAGCTGTGGGTCTGGCCCCTGAGGGGGCGCAGTTCCTGGAGGCGGGCCTGACGGCAGAAGCGGTCGAGACGCTTCTCAGCGGACAAACACGAAAGGAAGAATCCTCCTGTTTACCAGTTTCATGCAACTAAAGGAACAGTTTCAATGAATCAAGGCAGGGAACAAAGGACTTGATTATGAAGTGATGTAACATTGGCTAAGTGCAGGCTCTGTGTGTGTGTGTGTGTGTGTGTGTTGATGGCAGATACTTTCATGGCTGCTGTGACTGAGAGTGACATTTTCCAGCAAGGAAAATGTATCAGTCTAATTGGCACTCTGTTTGAAATGCATCATCTGTGGACAGACAATGGAACAGCGTGGCAGTCGGGGGCTCTTTGGTGAGTGTGTGAGAGTGTGTGTGTGTGTGTGTGTGTGTGTGTGCAATGGAGAGTGTGTGGCACATTTACGTGTGAAGAGTCTGTGTGTGTAATATAGCAAATTATTTGTGCGGAAGTGTCCGGTTGCGTCGCATGTGATGCAAACTACCAAGGTTACGCCTTTGTGAGCAGTGTGACAAACACTCATTACACAACGCTGTTTCACTCTGTTATGTAAATAATTGATCTAGACACATAATATTACTGAAGGTTGTGGCATTCAGAGGAAAAACAAACACAATCTTCTCGTTTTTACACAACACTCCCATGTCCGTTTTTCTCCACCGCTCTCACTTCTCTTTCTCTCTTTCTGAGGCATGCGCCATTACTTGGGCCTCTGAATCGCTCTGTCAGCTTATTTTCTCGTGAAAAAGCACTTTTCATCTCTTATTTGTTTGTGGGTTGTTTTTTTCTTCCTGACTTTAAAAGTTGCTGTCCCAGAAGAAGAAGGAGGAGGAGGAGGAGGGGATACCTAACAGGACCAGAGACTGGCCTGTTCTGAGTTGTGCTACGCTGTGCTCTGCAGCCTACCTACACACATTTTGCCTGCAGTCGCTATTTAAGGAGAGAAATGCTATTAATATCTTTCTACTGTTTCCACCTTTCTCCTCTCCCTCCCTTCTCTTTCCCTGCTCACAACACTCTCACTCCTCCGTCTCACTCTCCGCTAACTCGCCTCTTTCCTCCCTTTACCCCTTTTCCGGAGAGGGCTCAATAGTTCCTCTCTTTCTTGTTTGTTAGCGCTTAGCTCCTGTTAGCACTGTGTAGGGAGCGCTTAGAGGTGTGTGTATGAGTAGCACTTTTGCAAACACAGTAAAGTGCTACATATCCAAGGTGACATTTGACATAGGTTCATGTACATGTCTGTCAGCCTTGAATGTAAATAAATCCCATGTTTTAATCAAGCTTTTTTTGGTATGTTTGTTTAAGCCGGTCTATATGTTTACCTGTGTGTGTCCTTGAGGAAGGTGTCACAGCAAGTGTGTGTTCAGTAATTGGACTGTGTGCGTGTTCTGTTTTTGTTTGCGACGTGTTTGTGCACCTGCTGCGTGTGCACAGGTCAGTTCCTGAAAGCTGCTGTCAGAGACTCATCGATCAGGACTGGCGCCACACATACACGTGCACCTATACATACATGTACAGGTACAGGTGTGACATGGTGACATAGTGACATGACTCCAGGACCCACTTTCACGTTACATGCAACTTCATCTCTCACCTGCTCTTTCCCAACCACTCCCATTTCTCTTTTTTAATCTTTTCACAGCATTGTTCCAGGTCCCTCTTCCTTTCTCTCTAAATCGTATACCATCTGTCTTCAAGTCTTTCTACCTCAGTTTCATCTGTTTCTCTGCACCCTCTCAGTCTTCTTCATCGCCCTCTCCTCTCCCTCCGCCTCCTCTGTTGTGTGTAACTGATAGCTGCTTTATCATCCAGTGTTGATTGAATCAAAAGAGCATTCTTCCACAGTTCAGACATGCCAACTGGCTTGGAGCAGAGAGTGCTACCCTCATACACACACACACACACACACACACACACACACACACACACACACACACAGTGTAATACAGCAACACACAAAGTCATATATGTTAGCACTGGTGATACCTATTTATCTTTTAAATACTTTCACAGTCCGGTCAAAGTAATGTGAGATCTGCCTTCTTCACTTGTGCATGTTTACAGGAAAGCAGCAGTAAAAGCTTCCATTAAAAGCAATCTGCTTGCCATGTAGGCTGTACATTTATTAGTTGTCTGCCCCACCAGCAGCCCAGTAGCCCTCTGGAGCTTTACAGGCCGTGAGCCAAATTGTATGCACTTTATACATACAGAGGCTTACGGTGTGTAACAGTGATCGGTTAGAGTTTCAGAGGGAAGATACTGTACCTGGGATGTGAATGAATGACAATCTTATAGATGAACATGCAAGGAGTTATGTAGACTCTTTCTTTCTTTCTTTCTTTATTTCTTTGTCTCCCTATGCTTGCATTTCTCTTGATCATCCACAGTGGCCATGAGACAAATTACACTTGGCTGGCTTTTGGAGAAAAGTCAGATATTCTGTGTTTATAGCAGAGCATGCATTATTCTTTCTAAAAGTTCTGAAGCAATTACTAATGCAGTAAACCTCCTGAGTGGCTGACTTTCATAAATAATTGTATTCATTACATTATGGCGGCCTTTTTGATTCGCTGCGTGACATGTGGCGCCTCTATACATTAACATAACCATTTATAATGCGTGTAATGAGTCCAGCTTTCACTTCGCCTTATGCTCCCTTCACCTCCTTGAGTTGGGTCACATGTCCAGGCTAGTTGTAGTGGAGGAGACACTATACTGTGTTCAAGTATTCAGAGTGGAGACATCGTGATCTTTACCTCTAAACAGATATTTAATTATTTATTTTATTGTCTTGGCCATGAGAGCAATGTTTATTATGGTATTTACTTTCTCTCCTATCTACATCCTTTCCAGATGTCTATATTGAAATCTTTCAATATGAAGATATTTTGTTGAGGCACTCAGGGCTGAGCAGATTCTTTTTCCCGATGTCCCCCAGAGAATCCCTGCTGATTTGGTGAAAGGAGGGAGGGAAGGTGGTACTGGGGTGGATGAAAGTGTGCCCTCAGCAGAAATGTGACTCCCTCTCAACATGCATCACGCGTGGCCTAACTGTCTCATCATCTGTTTCATTTTTTATGTATAAATTTATTAATGTGTTTGTTTATTGTATTTTTATTTTTTAATTTATTCATTGGGCGTCATTGGCGTCGTCTTGGCGGGCGTTCCCAGGTCCCATAACTCCATCCAGTCTGTGGAACTGTAGCTAAACACTATTAAAGATGAGGTGATCAAAGAGGACAACATTTGTGGATTTCCATTCTCTGGTGATATTCTATATATGTCTTACTGTCAACGAATCCTATGAAATAACCCTGATTTAGCTTATCCCTCTGTGCCATAGACCTCCCTTCGGCTGTCATTTTTTGGTCATAAACCAAAGAATTGGACAAAAAAATATTTTGACCTGATGGTGGGTCAAATAAAGTCAGGTGAAGTTATTATAATTCATCCTGATGGAGACATGAACGTGTGGAGCAATATACTGAATAGCTGTTGAAACCTTTCACTCAAACCTCATGTGGCACTAAAGGAAAGTCATATGGTCACCAAAGTCAGAAGGTTTCACCCTCCGGGGACCGCGAATGTCGGTACACAATGTCATGGCTATCCATTCAGTAGTTGATATATTTCAGTCTGGACCAAAGTGGTAGAACGACCAATAGTCTGACGTTGCCATCTGTAAAGCCACAGGACACAACACAGGACACTGAAATTTACTTGTTTGGAGGACTTCATCGTAGACGGTTTAAGTGGTATTTTGCATCCATATGTGAGTTTGGCAGATGCTGTGATTGGAGGTCTACCTGTGGCTTGTGGTCTGAATGCGATGAGGTTTGCGGGGTTTGTTACACGACACCCAGCAGGATTGTAGATTGTGATTACGCACACTGGCTGCATAAACATATGGTGAGCTGTTTTGGCAGTAACTCATTGTGGTGTTTTGGAGTTCCTGTATATAAGGGATAGAATAATATTTAGGTAAATGCAGAGTTTCTTTCATAACTTATTTCTACGGGAATGTGGCGTCTGCATTTTGTAAAAGCCAAACTGTCGATCAGACTATCTGTGCCGTAACTTGTTTCCTGTCATAAAGCACAACTCAATGAAAGAAACCACCTGAGATGCTGTCCCAACTATCTCCTCCTTATGGAAATACAAACAGTGCTTTGTGTTAATTGAGGGGAAAAAGACAGACAGTTTAGTCAGCACATTATACAGTTGATGAATGACCAAAATGCATTGTTTGCAGAGAGTCATCTGGGTGCGTTTTTTCAAGCCAACTCCGCCAGGCTGAAGCAGAAACTCTCCTCTGTGCATGCATCACTGGGCTGAGAAATATACAGTAGTAATTTGGGGGTGTCTGTTTATTCGTGGTGTCCGGTGTCTTTCTAGCTGTCTAAGATCTACTTTGTCTTTCGTAGTGTCTCACCATCTGGAAACTGCGCCTGGGCAGGCAGACGAAACAAAAACAGTCGAAGAAGTTGCTCATTCACTGACTCCTCACACATGTGATGACAAAACACTGTTTTTGTATGCAGCTTAAGCTGCTTTTCTGCCTTTTCAGACTGACTGTATGAATCACCGCTGGTCTTAATAAGTTACATAATCCTCCACAAGAGTGGTACTCATTCTTTTTGTCTGATCTCTATTGGATGGAAGTACACTCTCATCAACACCCATCATGTTATAATGTGTTCATTTCAGTTGGTTTTAAAGTGAACGTTAAGTAACACTATAGAAAGCTGATATTGTTACAATAATATTTGTTTACACATAATTGAATTGCCAATTGGATTTGCTTTGCATTCCTTGTACCACTTGAAGTATAGCAGAAGCTAACTATTTCACCTGTTTTTCCATTACTTTTAGTTATGTCAGTATTTCAGCCATTTATCAGTTATTTTTAGCTATTTCAACATTTTATCTATTACTTTGAGCTATTTCAACATTTTATCTATTACTTTGAGCTATTTCAATATTTTATCGACCGACCGTGTGGTACCTTTCTGGGTAGTATCACACAGGTCACATTAGACTCAGCCTGTGACTCTCCACAGCAATAAGGTAATATCCTAGGCAGCCCATGGCCAGAAGACACTTTCTCTGTCTCTGAAGAGAGTGACAGACTGGCACTTCTTTAGATGGTATTTCATGTGAACTTTTTATTACAACGTGACTTAGGTAAGCATTAGAGTTCAACATACAATAGCATGGTTTCACATATTTGGGTCAGTAAAGAATAGTCTTATATGGGATACATGGTGGACTCCATAGGGCCAGTAAAAAAAATAAATACTGTGACCAAGAGAAGACCTTCAGATTTGGATTTGGCACTACATTGTCTTATCACTTGATACTGCCGAGCTACTGTAAATAAAGTGGGACACACCGGTTGTGAATCACTGCTCTACAACATGTAAAGCTAACAGTCGTCCCTGGAAATGTGTTGGTTCTTTCAAACAAATCAGTCAGCCAGGAGGGTGCAGGACAAAATCTACGACATCTCTTCCTGTTGCCTGATCTGATGTAAGGCGAAAGTTTTAGTCTGAGAGGAAATGGGTCCCTCTTATGGTTTCCTCTTCTGATAAATGGCTGATGAATGTTTTATATTATCTGTGGGTTGCAAGTTTCTCTTCTTCTTTTTTTTTTTATGTTCCTTTTAGATGTATTCCTTCATAAATTTGTCTGTGGAATCAATAATTGAGAACATATTTATAATATGCTGTCCAATATTTGTTTTTTACTTTGCAACTTTTGTTGTTTGACTTGCACCCAATTTTTAAAGCAGCTTTTTAATGTGAGTGCTCGTTGAGAGACTTGTTGATCGCATTACTAATTGAAGAGAAAGGGCACCATTGTGTGAGACCATGAGAATTGGTTCAGTGTGTCCAACAAGTGTTCTCTAACTTTGGGTGCTGACATCAAGACCAGCTGGACCAGCAGCTGCCACCTGGCTAATCCTGCCTTGCTGTTTGCTATTCACATGGCACAGAGTGCAGGCAGTGTTGTTGTGTGTTCTCACTTCTGTCTCCCTCTCAGCTGTTATGTTTTTTTACCTAGCATGCGGTCGTACAGTAATTCTCAGGTCACAGATATATTGTTATGGTGCTTTGGTTTTTGTCAGTGAGCTGCAGTAAAGGTGTCATACGAGGAGTTTGAGGCCAGCAAACATTTTGGGGTCAGCCGACACTACAGTGTAAAGTATATTTTCCATTAGGCTTCTGACTGCTTCGTCAGCCAGTGTGATGATCATGAAACTAATCTAAACTAAAGCGTACCCTTTTAACTTATGGTACTACTCTGTCATCAAGATTGTGAAGGTCATGAACAGTTGCTCGTTTTATTAATATAAATATTACTTATTAAAACAGTATATTTTCACTTTCATGTTCATATAAGAGCATTTGGGGATACAGTGCGTCCTTTTTAGTCACAAAAAAGAAATTCCGTAGATACAACCGTAAGTTAAAATATACGAAATACAGATCTGTATCTGCTAGCTGCAGCATTATTAACCATAGGAAACGGACATTTAAATCTTTATTATCTCTTTAGATATCTCTTAATCATTATGAGACTGATTAAGTAAAGTTACTGAACCTAACCTGTGATGTTTACAATAATATTATTTTTACTAATTATCCACAGCATTATTCTCCAGCCTGCCCTCCGCAATCTTTAGTTAATTAACCCCTCTTCCCACTTCCAACTTATTACCAGAAGCTCCTGCCACTTGTCATCTTACATGATTCTTACAAAATACACGTGATAACAACCACAAAAAAAACACGAAAAAACTATAAAAGATAACAGATCATTGACAGATAAGGACAATACAACATGGGCATTATTTCCAAAATGTATCTAAATTTCACATCTGGAGTCTGGTCTTGCTCTAATCCTTTTAATTTTGCTGTCGACAGTTCCTCTGAAACAACATCTAACAATACATTTTCCCACTGGTTAAGTGGGACACGGTGTGGCGGTTGCCACATAAGTGCAAACATATTTCTTTTCAGCAGCACACCATTTAAAACATAAATGTTTTTACTTTGAACTTAATGCATCATCCTAGTGAAGGACATTTTTGAACAGGAAGGAATACTTTGAGAGGTAGTTTGTTATTGGCTCCTAAGTTTTAATCATGAGGGAACTCCCACATCTTTCATTTTTCTTCATGAATATAATAGCTGACTTTGAGAATTGCACTATGAACGAGAAATGTATGTGATAATAGTTTTGGTTAGTTAAAGAGGTGTTAGACAGTGCGATCCTCAGCAGAAGGAAAAAATGATTTGCTCGTCTCTGTCTCATCTTGAACCCGAGTTAATGATGGAGATCGTCTAGTGGAGACTCACTTCTCCAGTGCCGTGGAAGAGACAAAGTGTTTATATTAACGTGAGAGCACCTCGAACACAAGATACCATTCACCATAATTTATGTTGTGCTTTATTCTGAAGTACTTCTCTAACTGAAGTGGCCATTACATCTGTGGGACAGTAATTTTCTGTGCCAGCAGAGCTGCAGGGTTCCAGTCTTCCTTTGAAAGAAGTGCTATAATACCAGTCATTTTACAGTACAATAAATTACTTCAGCACATAGAGTGTCTATCATCCAGTCAGTTTATTTATGCTGGAATGAGATTATTTGAGTTTAAGTTTAACAGCACTCAAATGTAGTTTACATGAAACCATATACAGTAAATGTTCAGATTCACTGTGTTGAATTGAATACCTACTGTATATTTATTACTTTATATTCAATAACATAAAACAACTAAACTTGGTGACATTGTTCTGATTCTTGTGCCACTGATCATACATGGCTTGGCATGCTATGTTCCTATTATGTTATGGATCAACAAATCTTTTCCTGCTTATTTGCAATTTTGTTTTTCTCTCTTGGTTAATCACTCAGAGAGTGAACAAAGCATTTTTAATGAGTTTTATTTAGTCCATTTGTTTTTTCTCTGAAGGGATTAATAAAACCCAAAGAGTTTTCTTATTTCTGATGTTTGTTTTCAAATGTGTCTACTGACCTGTGTGTGATTGGTGTTTCAGTTTTCTGCTGGTGTTGAGCTGCTTGGTGTTGTCTGTGTTCTCCACCATCCCAGACCACCAAAAGTTTGCCAACCAAGGTCTTTTCATCCTGGTAGGTCCCCTTCTCTCTCGCTCCTTTGCTGTTGCACACACACACACACACACACACACACACACACACACACACACACACACACACACACACAAGCACACACCATAGACTGTATATAAAAAGGCAGACTACTGTGACTATGACTACTTCAGCTTCCATCCACTTTTATACGCTGTCCTTTTACATACAGCATCTCACTTACTGCAGTGTATCCGTACGTGTTTGCGTACGTTGTGCACAGACAGCCATGTAAGCAGCTGGGAGGATTCAGGTGTTGTTGACTGTGCAGGAAATCACAGACATGATCCACTAATCCTAATAGCTATCCCATAATCTCCCTTTGCCTCTTGTCGGCTGCTTTAGTGATAGGTAATGGACACTTGCTTTCTCCTTCTGAACCTGACTTGTCCTCTGTCCATCCCGTCTCTCTTCCCACCTTGCTTATCTTTACGTGTTATTTAATGGTCAGACTCTTGACTTTCACATTCTCGCTCTTCTCTCTTTTGATCCATCACCCGGCCATTAGCAGGCAATTACCCATTAGTGGACTTTACTTACACGAACATTGGCTCTAATGATAGATTGGTTCAGTGCATCTTAAACTGCCCATTCAGTAAAAACCTGAAAGCAAGAAAGACAAAGAGATAGAGGGAAGACTGACAAAGTGGCATGTTAATAGGCTATGACTGTTAATGCTAGAACTTTTATAATCCTTTCATTTCATCTTTCATAAAATATAAAGTTAATCAATTAAGTGTTGAACTTAAAATTCTTGCTTTGTAACATTTCAGCCTTTATTTTACCAGCCTGTTCACCAAATATTATGTTATAACAAAGGTTTAATAGATAGAGGACAGAGCATCGTGTGAAGAATATGCATCAGTTATCAGTGTTTCACACAGATTTAGAAATAATGAGTAGTTGTCCGCAGTGTAGGGGGGTGTGTTCATGTGTTATTGTAAAGGGTGGAAAATTCACTTCCAGACTTAGATGTTCACCACACATGTGCTTTTTAACTTTTATGACATATGTCTAAATAGCTTAAGATCCATAAACACCAGTATGTTGCATGAAATAAAATGAATACCTTGGATGTTTTGTTAAGGGGACACTTTTGACATGCATAATTTTATGCAAAAACTATGAGATGACAGAATGTCACACATAACTGAAGGACACTGAACTTTGAAATCATAAAAAAATAAATACATAAAAGGTTATTGGTGGGGAATACATTTGTTTGGGTAATCTGTGAAACACTGAGCTTGACTACTGCATGTCACTGACCTTTACTTGTGTGTGGTTTGTAGGAGTTTGTCATGATTGTGGTGTTTGGGTTGGAGTACTTCATCAGGATCTGGGCGGCTGGCTGTTGCTGCAGATACCGTGGATGGCAGGGACGGCTGAGATTTGCCAGGAAGCCCTTCTGTGTCATAGGTTTGTATGTGTGTGTGAAGAGGACACCAACCCGAGTCAAAGTCCTACGTCAAAGTCCTACGTCAAAGGCCTACGTCAAAGTCCTACGTGTGAAAATTTGTTAAATCTTATAACCTCATACAGACTTGTCTTCACCTCTTTTCTCTGTGTTTTTTCTCTGTGGACGTCTTCACCATAGACTTCATAGTATTTGTGGCATCATTGGCAGTGATAGCAGCAGGGACGCAGGGCAACATCTTTGCCACGTCAGCACTGCGCAGCATGCGTTTCCTGCAGATCTTGCGTATGGTTCGTATGGACCGAAGGGGAGGCACCTGGAAACTATTGGGCTCAGTGGTTTACGCTCACAGCAAGGTGGGAATGCTAAATATAGTCCTCTTTTTACACATGCTCAGCTTTATATTTAAGAATAATTCATAGACATCGGTTAGTTGTGCAGACATTGGAAATTAAAAGGATACTAATGCATGGTAGCCATATACGGATTATTAAATGAGCAGGATAGAGGTTGAGTTAGGAAACAACTATTAAAAGGCTGGTGATGATGGTCGTGATGGTTACTAGTCAGATAAATAACTTAAAAACTGTCAGTGTTGAGGCATATGTGGTGAGTCTTCTGATGACCAGTTGTTACTTGATCACATTCACTACCCTAAAAACACCAAACTCCCCTCGAGCTGCTCATTTTTGGCAATTAGTTTGTGCTGACCTAAACACCTGACACCCACCGGTTATCTGCAGAACACAGTGATGATGATGATTAACTGATGCATCAGCTTTCTAAACAGAACCGTGCAGCCAAGTCAAAGTTAAAGCCAAATGTGATAATGATGGGAATAATGATGAAAGTGAAATGGTAATGACAGCAGGGACTATGATGGAGAAGATGCTGTTGCTGCTGCTGCTGACAGGTGTGATTGATACATCCTCTCCTGTTTCTCTCTCAGGAGTTGATCACAGCCTGGTACATAGGTTTCCTGGTCCTTATCTTTGCCTCTTTCCTGGTCTACCTGGCAGAGAAAGACATCAACTCAGACTTCAACACCTATGCAGACTCCCTCTGGTGGGGGACTGTGAGTACTACACAATTCACACAGGCACACAGGATCACTGTGGCTGAAGAAATAATATTTTACTTTGTCATCAAAATATTCTCATTAACAAAGAGAGAGATATAAAACAAGAGGGTAATGGGCAATGCAAACATAAAGAGGTGCATAATAGGCAAAAGACCTTTGGGAAAGTGTTTGTTTTTCAGTTTTGAGATATAAGGTTTATGATGTCCGTTCAGGGGGATTGCCATGTGTCAACAGTAGAGTGTTGTTCAGTTCTTGTTGTCAAGCTTTCCAGATTTACTACAAACATATATATTCAGCAGAATAATATATACCAAAGTAATTACACATAGATATCAGCAGTAACCTAGGATTTTAAGAAACCAGGGAACGCCCAAAGATTGTTTTCTGAGCAGCAGCAAATCCATAAATTGCTTAAACTTCAGATTGATATGAGAATCATGAAGGAGTGACAGGTCAAGGAGTAGGAGTAAAGAATTTTTTTAACGAGATCAGCTAATGCTTATTTAAAGTAACACAATTTTAAAAAGATTGATGACATGTGGACACTCAAGTTAACAAAGATTCCTATAGAATTAATATGACACAAATGACAGGTGTAAATCAGTTGTAGTTTCTTACAAAATATTTTCTAGGGAGTAGTGTATGTTCTGTGAATAACTTTAACTGGTGTTCTAGGTTTTTAGATATGGAACAGATTTCAAAGTCTGACAATGTTGGCCTCCACTCAGACAAAGTTTGTTCCCTCAACCCCCCTTTACTTGCTTAGTTTTGCTCATTTCCTGGATGCCTATGGGATCGTGATATGTAATTTGATCCCATAGACACAATTGAGCCAAAATAGCCTAATAAAGCTGTTTTCAGACTTCAGACTACACTAAATACATGAAAACAAGCAAAATCCCCCCAGACTACTGTACCTCTGAACTCTCTTTAACCAAATCACACACATTTATGATATTCTATGTGATCTCCTTCTGATAACTAATGTAATATTTTTTTAATACCATTCACTAAACCTGTTGGAGCCCCTAACTTTTAAAGTAAACACTCCTAAGAGAAAGCAGGTCTTGTGTCTCAGTGCAGTGTGTCAGCCCATTGCAGTTTACATTTTGTTATTATGTTGTGTGTATGAGATCATCTATACTTTTTCACCCCCTCAGATAACTCTAACCACTATTGGCTATGGTGATAAGACCCCTCGCACCTGGCAGGGACGGCTCCTAGCTGCCGGCTTCGCTCTTCTGGGAGTCTCCTTCTTTGCCCTGCCTGCTGTAAGTCTCATATATATTCACATCTATATATTTATATATTTTAAGGTAACAAAGCCTTGAAATAACGTTGTATAAAGAAAAATAAGGTTGTATAACGAAAAGACAGTTTGTAGTCACTTCAAGCTATACAGAGAGAATGTAACAGATAATTAAAAGTATATTAGAATATGGTAACATATAACATAAATTAAGTAAAATCAAACAATATACACAGTTATGTATATACATATATACATAGGCTACACGTAGTACACCCAGTGCCTATTTTTGAATTTGCGAGCACTAACTAAATTTAGTGGGTCTTCTCTCCCGCTGTTAGTTGCACTCCTGACTTTGATTTGACCTCTGACCCTCAGGGAATTCTGGGCTCGGGCTTTGCTTTGAAGGTTCAGGAGCAGCACCGGCAGAAGCACTTTGAGAAGAGGAGGATGCCTGCTGCCAACCTGATACAGGTAATGGCCACAGTGAAAGGCGTTTAGGCTGTTTAATACATTCACATTCAAGTGCAGAGTCAGGTTAACTCTCACTTTGTGTTTCAGTGTTGTGCATTTGTGTCTTTCTTTAGGCTGCGTGGCGTCTCTACTCTACAGATGCTAAGCACTCCTATCTAACAGCTACATGGTACTTCTATGACAGCATGTTGCCTTCATTCAGGTAGGAACTCCCATCAGGCTACGTAGATTCAGCTATCAGAAATCTGTGGTTGTCTTTGGTCATTTGTTTGTAAGAAATGCAGACAGAGATTTGAGAGTTGTGTCACAAAATAGTGAGTTGTGTACAGTGTTTAGTTTTATATTTGTGTAGTCCCTGCCCATACATTTGTATTATCATGCGAGAACACAGCACATACTGTATCACAAATGCTACTTTTTGTCCATCAAGAACCCTTTTCAGTTAAGGTCTGTGGTGGTTTAAGCAAAAAGGAATGGTGCTTACTCTCATTTTAAAATGAATAATTTAAATTAAATTTGGGCCCAACCTTTTCAAATGCTTCTGCCACCACTATTCTATTTTGTCCTACGCAGTGGTTTCTTATACTTTGCATTTACGTATTAATTTGACTAATTTGTATTTGCTTAAAAGGAGGGGAGCATGAGAAACACAAATAGAAATGTCATCAAGCCAAAACTTTCATTTTGCAATATCTTAAATTAAAATGCTCACATGTCGTTTCTCTCAAGAATCCCTCTTCTTTTGAGTATTTGGACCATAAGTTTGGCCTTTTTGTCAGTTGTTCATATTTTGTTATTTTTTTGATCATTTTTCATTTTCTATTTTTTTTGTTTGTTTATTTGTGCACGTGGCGTGTCAGAGAACTGACGCTACTGTTCAGTCACCTCCAGCGACAGCGTAACACCAAGAAGGTTCTCCACAACTCCTACCACACGCTGCTGTCTGGGCTTCGGCCCTACAGCGCCCCCTACCTGTCTGGGGACAGGTACGCACCCCGCCACCTCTCACAGCCTCACAGTGCATCCAGACAGGTGGCCCAATTTCTACCTACACTCATGCTCACAC
>NW_025744028.1:0-5649 GCF_021292245.1 Micropterus dolomieu
ATTGAACAGCAGTCACTAAAAGATGGAAAGAACTGTGAGTGCTTAGGCAAAATTACTGTAAAGAATAAGTGTTTAGCGAACAGTTGGCCGCTGTAATCTAACAAATGTAACTGTTATTTAGTGAGAGCAACAACACGGTACCAACACACAAGCACCGGAAACGGAAATGAGTCGACACGCTTACCGCAGTACGTCAGCAGTACGTCAGCAGTCTGAAGTGGACTGGACTGCGTCTGTAGGGACCTTCTTGCAGTGACCAGGAGCCGGACTAGGGCTCTGCTAACCCACGTCTATGGTTCTGATAACGGCAGGAAACCTGGACTGTAAAATATTATTGGATCAACACTCAACCTGTTATTCTCCCTCTGATGTGTCGATTTCTCTGAACTGACCGACTGAACACTCAGTTTTATGGTTTTCTCTGTTGAACGTTGACCTGGATCACCGGGTCGGAGTGACTCTGCATTTCCTGGAAATAGCTTCTGAATCGGCTGCTTTGTTCACCGGCAGACGCTCCTGTCTTTGTGTCGTTAACAAGAGCTTTGTTTTGTAGGAGAAAGGACGCCCGAGGCAGGGTGAGTGTTAATGCAAATAATGACTACTCATTCATTCATAATTATTAGTCATTAATTCTAAATGCGTAATTAATAAGGATGCATTATTAATTAGTTAATGAGTAACCATTATTTATTTATCTGCTGATTGCTGTTGTCTGTGATGTTAATAAGAAATCACTGTCCTAGAGCTCAAGGTGATGTGTTCAAATGTTATTTCCTGTTTTTTGGTCCTTGTTTCAAAATGTGTACGATGATGGCTCGAAAATACACGTTTTAGATTAAACTAGAAGAAGCTACCAACTTTACCAACAGTACTTTTAGAGTACTGACTTGTATGCGTGTTTGCCTCCAGTGTTACTGCTTGACCTCTCAGAGAAGATGAGTGATGTGGAGGAGGAGGAGGACCGAGGAGGACCGAGCAGAGTCTCCAGTCTCCAGCTGTCTGTCCATGAAGAGTGACCGGACCAAATGGAGACCTCCAGACTTCAGTGATGAACCTGGACCCTCAGAAACAAAGTAAGAGAACTGCTTTTACTGTAAACTGACCTGAAGACCATTCAGTTTTTAATAAAATCTGATCGCCTACACTACAGAACAGTTCTTTTGTAATTACACAAGTTTCATTTCATTCTGGCAAGTGGGATGTCCTGATCAAGTGTTTCTCTTGGTCCTGATCAGAGTTTCCCTAACCATGTTGGGTCTCTGCTGATTCCGAATCTGAACTGATAATTATATTAACCTACATGTTGTTAAATACACTGCCTGTCAAAAGTTTTTTCTAGTTTGTATGTAAATATAAGTAGTCCAGTGTGAAACCTTAAATGGTGCAAAAGTAAGCAGCAAACTGCCGAAGTAAAAATAAAGTTTACGTCACCAAACAGACATTTTCAGATAGAAACTTACCAATTAAATGAAGAGGTTTTATTAATTATTTCACTGTAGGATCAACTGATGATCAGCTACTCCGTCTTCCTTCATTATTTGCCTTTGTTGTTGCAATATAGTACAAATAAAGCTGTTCACTGTAGAAAATCTGCTTTCAAGGCTTCATTTACTTTCACTGCTGCAGAATAACCAAAGAACGTAAAGACAAAGTTTAAATAATGTAACACCTACAGTCTCCACATACACACACAAAATATGTACAATCAAAACTATTATGTTTTAAACCTAAATTATCGATCTGATATGAACGAGTGCAGAGTTGAAGTTACTGTGACGTGATCAGCCAGAGAGAAGAACTCAGCTGGAGTTCCACTTTGATTGTTCAGTGGTGTTACAGAGTGGAACTTCTTCCCTCACAAATCTTTGGCTGAGTACAGACAGCAGATGCAGAGATTTTAACCAAACAACAGACAAGTTTAACTTTGACCTGCCATCAAGGTTCTCACTGAAGTAACGTTAATTAGTGACAGCTAAAATGACCTGCTGCCGCCCACGTTTCTCATTTTAACAGGTGAAAGTCTGAACATGAGAAGCTGCTACCTGAATGTTTTGTACACTGAGCTTTTGATAATGAGAAAGAGAGTTTATTGACTTCATCTAACTCCACGGTGCACCTGTGAACACAAATACATCACTGTAGGAGAGTTCAGGTCAAACCTTTGTAAAGGTACACTGTAATTTTCACTAGCATGTGGGCGAAATGCTGCACTGTAGAGTCTTAGATCTTTTCAATATGGATCAGCTCTGATACTAATATTTCTGCAACACAGGTTTGCACAATGAAATGCACGTCGTAGTCGTTATTGCTAGATATACATTTATTTCCTTTTACAGTGGAGTGCAGATGAAGCGTTAAAGACGTAATGAGTAGGACTGGGGATGACATCATGTATTCATCAGCCGCCATTATGGCCTCTGAATGAACCAGTCACCACACTAGGACAACCATCACAAGATGTATAAAACTAGAAACCACAGATGTTTGTCCAGAAGGGCAGAGCTTTTATCCAAATCAGTTTAAAGTTTTGTAAGTAATATGAGAAGCCTTATTTTGTAATTTGAGTAGCCTTAGGCTATGTACCAGAACCTGTTAGCTGTTTTCACCATCCCCATTTTTTGTCCCTTTCCATGTATGAATTTTGCTAGATGGGGAAATCAGGGACATCAGTTTCTGTTTGTGTCATACTAAGCATTATGTATACAACCAGAGTCTTTCACTGTTTTTGTTTCTGTGCTGGAGCATTTTTCTGAGCTTAAATGTTTGGGCTGGAACTTGTGAAACTACCGTGGCAGCCAACGCAGCCATTGCTTTTACTTTTAAGACAGTCTTGTGCTGTAGTTTTGGCCTCACACTTGCAGACAACTAGTACCTGTGGCAGTAAGATTCTGTTAGTGTAAGCAGAAACCTTATTTTTCCTCTTCCAAAAATACAGGCTCTGGTGAGCACAAACTATTTTGTCGCTTGTACAGACAGATGTCGTGGCACCTTCTTAGATTCTGAGATGTCTCGATCTGCAACAATAGCATAACCAACTAAATAGGGCTTTTATTCTCAACCATCAACACATAGGGTTCAGTTAATCAACCTCAAACACATAGAAACTCTACATCCTCACAAATATGTTTCCAGCCATAGATAAAATATTCAGAAAATACAGATGGAAAAATAAACATAATAATTTGTTATTCATGTTAATGTTACCTTTACTCTTTAAAAGTGTTTACGATATGTGTAAAACACTTGTTTCCACAGGCAGAGAGCAGAGTCTGCAGTATCCAGCTGTCTGTCTATGAAGAGTGAATGGTCCAAAGCATCACCTCTCAACTTCAGTAATGAACCTGGACCCTCAGACACAAAGAGTCATGGGAGACAGTTTGTTACGTAAGCTATTGGTTCTGAAGAAGATTCAGTGTTCAATGTTCAAATTCACTCAAAAATATGGAAAGAGGGAACGTGAAGTGTTTGTCACCACTGTGCCTTTCTGTTTCACTCCTGCTTATTTCTCCTGACAGTTGATGTAGCCCATTTAATGGTCCACAATAGTGTGATATGTTTGAAGTAGTCAGTAATACTTAAGTGGGCCAGTTATATTACTTTTTATCTGTTTACGTAAATAATAATAAAGGTTTGACCTGAACTCTCCTACAAAGTCTTTGGTTGCCTAATAATTTCCATATATGTGCAACATGTGTCATAACAACTCATCATCAGATCCTATGTAGCATCAATTTATGATGCTACATAGGACACTAAATTTTGCAACACAGATGGTAATCCGTCTCCCAACAGTCTAGGCCTATATGAGCATAACTAAGGGATGGTTCAGGACTCACCTGAGCCAGCCCTAACTATAAGCTTTATCAAAGAGGAAAAACTTAAGCCTACTCTTAAATGTGGAGATGGTGTGATTCCTTACAGTGGTACTGGAGGCCAGGGCAATGCAATCCAGAATAACTATATATTTATTAGATATTGTCTTTCAGAAGTGTTTGGGGCCAAATACAATAATTTCATTTTTATCTGAATTTAACATCAGAAAATTTCAGGTTAGAAAATCAACGTCAACTTGTTGCAATTAATAAGGGGATATTGGGGCCCTGCAGTGTTTGAGCTGTTTATTTGCATATTTCAAGATTTGCTCAAAGAAGAGACCATTGTGCTCTGTTTCTGCAGAGAGCTGCAACACTTTTTCCATTAATTCAAGAAATGTTGTCTCATACTCGGACAATGATTTATATTTATGATCTAAATACATTTTGATTTATAAGTAAATAAATGAATAGAATAAATGAAAGTGAATAGAAGAGCCAGATATGTGTAGGTAAAGAGCTGCATGCAACTTGCTTGAGCTGTGGGTTGGTCACCCACATGTATGTAATGTGTTCATATCTACAGAGAGAGGAAGAGGAGTCATGTTTCTGTGGAGGAGCAGCCGTCCTGCTGTGCTTTGTGTCAGGACGTCCTGAAGGATCCAGTCTCTACCAGCTGTGGACACTGGTTCTGCAGATGGTGCATCACCTCATACTGGGACCAGTCTGCTTCATCAGGAGACTCCTCCTGTCCCCAGTGTGGAAAAAGATCCAGAACAAGAGCTGGACTGCAGACAGCCAGTCAGAGCAGCTCTGTACAAAGTAAGACTGGACATCTGTCCGCTGATGTCGTCATGTCTGAAAATACATAAATGTAAATGAAAACAGGACTTTCTGTTTAATTACAGGGACATTTGTTTTTTGTATACATTTTTAAACTATATTTTGAATCATAAATTCAGAAATATTTTTATTTATCTGGATTCTTGCTCTCTGAAGTCTAGTCTCTGAATGTTTGTTCTTTTCTTTCAGCAGATAGTGGTCTGCAGGAGGTTTTAGATGAACATAAGATCAGTCTGAGGAGGAGATGTGAACATGTGACTGAAGGAAGTCAAGAAACAGGAAGTGGAACCCTCCTCAACACGATCTACACTGAGCTCTACATCACAGAGGGACAGAGTGAAGAGGTTAATACCCAGCATGAGGTGAGGCAGCTTGAGACAGCTTCCAAGAAGAAGACCCTCCATGACACTCCAATCAGGTGCCAGGACATCTTTAAAGCCTTACCTGGCCAACAGAGAGCCATCAGAGTGGTTCTGACCAACGGCGTCGCTGGCGTTGGAAAAACCTTCTCAGTGCAGAAGTTCACTCTGGACTGGGCAGAGGGCTCGGAAAACCAAGATGTCGGTCTGCTGGTTCTGCTCTCGTTCAGGGAGCTGAACTTGATCAAAGATGAGCGGCACAGTCTCCTCACGCTGCTCCATGTTTTCCATCCAACATTACAGAAGGTCCCAGCAGAGAAGCTCGCCGTCTGGAAACTGTTGTTCATCTTTGACGGCCTGGATGAAAGCAGACTTTCATTGGATTTCCACAACAGTGAGGTTGTGTCTGATGTCACACAGAAGTCATCAGTCAACCTGCTGCTGACAAACCTCATCGAGGGGAATCTGCTTCCCTCGGCTCTCGTCTGGATAACTTCCCGACCTGCAGCAGCCAATCAGATCCCTCTATCATGTGTCGACAGGGTAACAGAAGTACGAGGCTTCACTGACGCCCAGAAGGAGGAGTACTTCAGGAGGAGAGTCAGTGATGAAGAGCTGTCCAGCAGAATCATCTC
>NW_025744029.1:0-30961 GCF_021292245.1 Micropterus dolomieu
CCCCCCCCCTCTCTCCCCCTCCTCTCCCCCCCCCCTCTCTCCCCCTCTCTCTCTCCCCCAGCTCTCACTCCCGTGCCATACAAGGCAAGTGCTCCAATAAAAACAGCCCAGAGGCCCAGGGCATGTTGGTAATTGCCCTATTTGTAAAAATGGCAATAAAGTTCTGCAAGCATAAAGAAAGGGCAGCCACTGCGGAGGCCGCTCGGTGTGCAGTTTGATGTTTTCAGGGGTGAAAAATGTTTGAGGAGGTCATTTTTTAAACTGATGTGTGTGCGGTGTCGTGCGTTTGATGTATTTAGTTATCTAAACGGGCAGAAAAAGGCCACAACAAGCTGACGGACACACAGCTCTGACATATGAACCTCATTAAAAATCTCTTTGATTTGTAACCCTGCTAATAATTAAAGAAGGTAGAACGATCTGATGTCGTAGTTTTTTAAAGAACCCCATTTCCCATCAGCCCATCACAGGTGAAACAGCAGAAGAAGGGGAAACTGCAGAGGAGAGCATAGGGAGTTTTATCAAGCTATGAGGACGTTAGTACTCACACGCGTTCACTTTCATGGAAGCTGTTGTGCAGTTTTAAAGTTGTTTGTCTCAAATCTAAAAGGTTTCATGTGCTGTAGTGGAGCTGATTTGAATTTGGTAACTCCAGGAACAGGGTTTTCAGAAACACAGATGAATGACAGATTGCAGGTGTTAACTGTCTCAGTTGACTCTTGCATCACAGCACAGGCTCAGTGAAGACTACTTTTAAAATCCCGCTCAACAACATTAAAACCTCAGTACCGTTTTCTTCACAGCAGCCAAGAGGGAACTGATCTGCAAAGTCAACCTGCTCCCAAATTTAGTCAAGGACGACCAATTCAGGCAAAAGTCCGTTCAGAAGACTTGACGTCAGGACTTAAAACATGTTCATGCAAATGTCTCCGCCAGCTCCTGAGGGAAATATCTGGCTCTTTAGCTGCTAAATGCTCCACCGTGTCCACCAGCTGCATTCAGCCTCCGTCTCTTTTCCTCCTCACTGCCTTCTGCAGTCAGAGAGAAGATTGCAAACATTAATCCAACAGACAGAGAGGCCCTCTGTGGCCCTCTGAGGCCCGATGGCTAAAGACGGCAGTAACACCCCGAGTTCAGAGTCTAACTCCAGTTTTCATTAAAGATTTATCTTCAGCTCTAAACAGTGAGGACAAACCAAGCTGTGTTGTACTGTTAGAAAACAGGATCTTTTTTTAAAGGTAGTTATCGGATTTTGAATTATTGACTTATTAATTCTCAAACAAGGAGAACAATTATGAGTCTTTACTGATCGACAACCTGTTGAAGCTTAAAATGATTTGCTAGATTTTAAGTGGACTGAACAAGAACCAGAGAGCAAGACCATCACTATGTTTGTGTGGAGAGTCTGCAGAGACAGCATCCAGCAGCAGGATCCCAGTCCACTTTCTGGAGACGACCAGCAGCTCCTGAATATTCAAACACTCGGAGCTCCGCGCCGTTTTTGTCCTGTAATTGCCAATTACATCAGCCGGCATATGGCGAGCTCTTGGCAGTCCAGCACACAGCAGCACTGTTTTCCTTAACCACTTATCACAGCAGCCTCGTTAGCAGCAGCCAATTACCTGAGGTTACTCGTTTAGGGGCAGCGACTTATCTCACAGGTATTTTAACTGACTACAACACACACTCAGAAGTTGCTGGCTCTGCAGATGTTTCCTGAACTTCAGTTCAGGGGAATCTGTTTTGCAGGAGAGAAGAAACCAAGAACTGTTCGTGCTGCTGCTTAAATCAGGCCAGACGTGGAATTATTCAATAAAATACATGCATGCATTTTTGCATTGGGGTAATTTGCACACAGGCGGCCGCTGGCTGGAGTCAGAGTGTTCTCATGTGGAGCTGATTGGTGGTGAAATGGTTGTCATGTCGGTGAGTCAGGCTGTTTAAATCACTGGAGTCACTGAGTTGTGTTGCAGCTCCTCCTCGTGGCTGCTCATGGCACTTACAGGAAACTCTGAGAGGATGAGGAGGAAGAAGGGGAGAAAGATCGGAGGGGAGGTGAATCATAAACATTGCATTAACAATAAAGTACGTTAAAAACTAGATTACTGTAACATTTGTATTCCTACAGTGATGAGACAATGTTTAAATAAACCGAAAAAGATGTAGGCTACTATTATTAAATCAGGTTATATGCAAATTATTCACAATAGGCCCTCAATCTGCTCCTTAATTTAAAGACATTGAGCCAAAATATCCCTAAATGATCAAAACAGCCAGTCAGAAGCATAGAACAGTCCTGCTTTGTTATTAACGGGCTCTTCTTACATTAATAAGCAGCTGAGCTGAACAGGGAGACTTGAGTCGCTAAATAAAACTATTGACTTTATCTGATTCATTTTATTTATGTCTGAATGACGCAGGGTGGCGATGGCGCAGTAGATAAGACAAGTACCTTTGGTGTCAGAGACCTGGGTTTGATTGTGACCAATGTGTCCCTGAGGAAGACACTTCGTTGCTGCAGAGGCGTGCGACCTCTGACATGTATAGCAGCTGTAAGTCGCTTTGGATAAAAGCGTCAGCTAAAAGAATAAATGTATGATATTTGTTGATTTGTTCTATTCTGATTTGGATCCAACATTTCCCATAATGCAACTTAATGGCCTGGTGAATAGCATCTTTCAAACTCCGCACCTCCAGTTTGTAACGCAGGCTTCCTGTTAAATATTCTGTGAATATGGATTCTAAATGAAATAGTAGTTTCTTGACTATGAGCAGTCTCAGTGACCCCCCGTTGGTTTTTAACAGGAAATGAAGTCTCACACAAGGATCATTCTCGCTATGAAATCTCGTGAGAGGCGAGTTGTTGCAGGAAGACACAAGAAAAAAACAAGCTACTGGTTTCCTGCCACCTGAATTTTGTGTTTCCCTTTTTATAAATAAAGACAATTCCAACATAAACTGTTGCAGAAATGTCTCCAGAATGCGGTAAATTAAGAATTTAATGCTCATAATCTTCTGGGGGCGAACCCCAAGACCCCTACTCATATATTTCAGCATTTCTTCAACATAATCTTCTAACCTTGATCTAAGTGTACAGTCACACCTCTAATCTGAGCCCTTATGTCCCCACCACTTTTCGACACAAAGTGACGCCCTTGGTTGCAACCCCTGAAGACAGTTCATCTGAAGCATCTACTGCACGGATCCCAAACTTTTTATACCTACTTGTCATTTCCACACCAATCCAGGTTTAAAAATACTGAAATATATTTAAGATAATGACAAAAGATTAGTTGATTCCACTATCTGGGTTTAACACGCTGCAGGACCCTTGTGGATCTGGTGCACTTGTGCTTGCAGTTCCTAGTCGCCACCACTAGAGGTCACAATGAGCCTGTGTTCATCAGCAGCAGCAAATATGAGTCTTTGAAGATTTATTGACAAACAGCTGTTAATATGTGTGAAAGTGGAGCTTTATTCTTTAAGTCACCTTTATCAGTTTGTAGGTTTACATTTCTGAGCAACAGCACCACCCAGTTTTGACACTAATGATGAGAAACTGTCCTAAAATAAAGCAGAATTCTAATTTCCATTCCCAGAATAAGAAAACAAATCTCCAGTAAGATCATCACTACAAATAAAAATAACGCACTGCAGTGAATCCAGGATCCTGAATACGAACAAAATAAATATAACTGCCTCCAAATAAAAATATAACACGCAGCAGGGCAACCTCTCTGCGCAAGACATTACAGATAAAAGAGGATATTTAATTGAATCCTTTAACATCTGTGACCTTTTTAAAGGTTTAACCAAAGTGACTTTTTCTCTTAAACCCAAATTAGTAATTTATTTGACTAAACTCAACCACTGCAGGAGCCGTGTGAAGAAAAACAACATTTAAGGCTGAGATTTGGAGTCATTTCAGGAAATATATTTCAAACTGAATTTAAATTGTAGACACACGCATATAAGACGTGATCCTGAGAAAACACTGCTGCTATTTTCACTTCACACGTCCTGGAAAAGCTTTCAGGAGACATTAATGTTGCAGGATTGTTTTATCATTTCTCCAGATGATGACCTGACTCTGCCTTTAATTGATTGGGCTGAGGTTGTCTTCCAGCTCTCTGATTGGCTCGTCAAGCTCCCGCTCTGCTCTCCAGCTCCTGTCAGAGGAACAACAGTAAAAGTCAGTTACATTAAATCTGTCCTGTCGGTCACTCTGGAGACACGAGCCTATTAACTAACCCATGACAACAACATCTAGATACACAACATGGACAAAAGTCTGCTCTAACAGGCGCCACTCTTCTGGTCTCTCCAGATGTTGAACCAGCTGCAGCGATTCGCTCTCAGAGTCTAGCAACTCCACCAACACTGGTGATCTGGTCTGGATCACAGTTGGTGTTCCAGTTCATCCTGAAGGTGTTGGATGGGGGTAAGCACTCCAGGGGCCAGGACCACAAAAATCCGACTCAGACCAGCATGATACTGATCTGCTGTAGTGTCACCGTCCCCATTCTGAGGTAGCTCATGATGCTCATTGGACGATCCCTAATAACTGATGATTCTTCATGTTTTTATTGACCCCCTGACCAAAAGATTATTTTTACATACAGAATAAAAATCTAAATCTATTTTACAGATTGTCAAGTTTGCTTTTCCCATTCCTTCTCTCCACAGGACGAACCCCTCAGATTGTATTAGGTGCATTTTGACATTGCAGCGCTGATGCATGCTGGACTTAACATGAGGCAAGCTGGTTAGACATTTTGTCTGACTTTCGCCGGCACAGTTTTCTGAGTCTGGCTGCCGCGGTTGCTCTCCTGCAGGTGGGAACCACCTTTGTGACAACAGAACTTTACCCTCATTGGTTTCAGGCTTCACTGACTTGACTCACTTTTATTCTTAGGAACTTCAGATCCGTTATCTCTTCTGAAGCAGATGCAAATTAGAACTCCTCCTTTTGGGAGATCACATGTTACACGTGACCACCGTTTCCACTATAGTTTTCAGTTTCAACAACAAGGCTTCCAAACCAGCTTAATTTAGGAGTATTTGTAAAAGAAATATTGTCCTTGACGGTCATATTTTCATATTTCACCCAATATGGTGGCCATTTTTGACTTGATGCCAGTCCTGCAGTCGCCTGCAGCTCACGTGAACTATCAAGTCACCTGGACAAACTTTACCCGTCTAGTTCCACTACTGAGGACAGATAAACCTTCATGTTGTCTGCTCATATTGTGGTTGAGATGAACACAGCAGCCTCTGGAGGATGCCAGCAGCACTTCAGACTGTCAGTATTGTAAAAATGGCCTGATGTGCAGCTGATGAGGGTCCGAATGACCAAACAAGTCTGTTGTTCTGCCTCAGAGTTTCAGCTAAACGCCTGAAATGTTTATTATTGCAAAAGTAATTAGTCCAACATGGTTTTCTTCCTCTGCTTCCAGAAAGACAAATGACTCCGACAGGAAAGTTATTTCTGGCCTCCTGACCGAGACAGCAGCTGGACACATCACACACGTTTGTATTGGGGCTGTCACTGAGGTAAAACATGCCTTAGCCCTGCACCCCAACCTGATTCTGATCTCAGGAACAGGCCTTTGAGGAAGCGAGGACCAGAGGAAACGTCCTCACTTTCAAAAATATCCGGCAAATTAACCACAGCAAGATGACTGCTGCTGAGGATTGATCTGTGCGCTGCATGAGTCTGCTGAATAGCTCGTGCTGCAGAGATACAAAGAGCCTCTGGTGGAGAATAGATCCACAGACATCAGCTGAGGCCGACAGACATGAGCCAAGCGTTTTTGTCTTTCACAGCGACGGTTGCTGCTGCTCTGCACATAATCCACAACACAAACAGAACTGCTGGGAAATCAACTCTCACACACAGCGCTGGGCGAGGGAGATTAACAAGCTGTTGACGGGAGGGTTCTCTCTCTCCTGTCTGATGTGGCATTTTGTCAGTACAGTGAGGCGAGTTCGGGTCCAACAGGAGTGACCTTGCGTCTTTTGGAAACCTCAACAAAACGTCTGCATTTAGCCGACTCGAAAATACTTTGAGGCGTATGATAATTTTTCCTACAAACGCTCTGAAATCCATTACTGTCATATTTTGTGTCAATACAAAGCAACTGACCAAGAACTTTGACTAAATAAAACACTAAATATGGCAAAATGGTGGTTTAATTTATGAACGATCAAACAAGTGAAGTGTTCTAATCCTGATCTGACATGAGATGTCCACTTACAGTCTCAATAACATTTAAAAAGTTATTGACAGTCGATACCGAGCCCTAATTCAAAGCGTTCTGGTGCACAGAAATATGTACATTTTGTATAAAATATACATTTGTCAGCGTTTTGTTTTCTTTTATATCTACAAAAAAAAACTCTGATCAAAACCTTAAAATGTCTCGCCCCCTGAAAATGTTCATTTTTAAAAAATGCTTTGAGCGAAGAAATTTAATTATAAACACCTGCAGCAAATTCAGAGGAAGTGACCTCAGACAAACACAGAAAAACTATTTACATGCGATACGCGACAAAAATATTATTTAAACATAATTTAACCTTCAGACCTGTGTTGCTGTCAGACGGCCACTGTGACTAAAAACGGTTTTATAATCAAGATGACTAATTTCATAAAGCATAGCTAAACAAAAAGGAGTTAGTGAGCAAAGTGTCCATGTGTTCCATAAATACACAGCAGTGCGGACAGATCCAGTGGCAGGAAACATGCAGTACACATCAAAAACACACAAACACAGTAGACGTGTAACAGTGTCAGGCCTTAAACAAAGCTTTTATTTCAGCCGCTCTGGATGCGCTCACATTTACAAAAATCACAGTTAGAAAACAACAAACACACTCGAACACAGTACGACAAGCGATGATCGGGATTTTGTAAATTTAATACAAGCATGTGTCTTTGCGTCTGTTTTATATAAAAGTGACGTCAAAACATGCCTTCATCTTTCCACTTCAAGGTTTTAGCATCTTGTGTTTGTATTTTTGACACCTTCTCATTTTCACTGCATTAAATTAAAATATTAGCTTTTATTATTCTACCAACTTACCAAACAGTGACAGACATTGGTTGTCACATTGTATTCTTTGCATTCCTAGAACTGATATAATCAGCAGGACAGGTCGTCACTGCCGTCCAAAGTTAGATCCGAGCGTTTTCTGATCGGACAGGTTAAAGTTGGGTTAGATTTAGGAACAAAAATGACTTTGTTAAATTTAGAGAAAAATCACGGTCAAAAGGAACCAATGTTGACTGTCCTCAAATAAAAGTAAACATAAAGTTTTATATTATTGTGTACTGAAGTCATGATGTTTGTCATGGGAAACAGTTGTGGAACATACTGAGCACATGTTTTAGAATTTGTTTTGGAATAGAAATCTTAGATTTGAGGAAAAATAACTTTACAAGGACAGTTTATCTTCAGATATATAATTAGCCCCCCAAAACAACCCAGAAGATATTTATTTAAATAACTAAATCTTTGAAGCTGTGGCAAATGTTTTATATTTCTAACTGAATTCGACTTGACTTCCTGTCTAAATGGGTCAGAACCACTAGATTTGTTATTTCTCATCCCACGATCAGTCTACCAGTGTTCTGAGTTTTACCGGCCTCGCTCGGTCTCCTTACTCAACAATCTCGTCCTCCTCGTCCTCAAAGTTCTCATCGCCGTCGTTGGCGGTGGCCTCCTGGTACTGCTGGTACTCGGACACCAGGTCGTTCATGTTGCTCTCCGCCTCTGTGAACTCCATCTCGTCCATGCCCTCGCCCGTGAACCAATGCAGGAAAGCCTTTCGGCGGAACATGGCCGAGAACTGCTCAGAGATCCGCTTGAACAGCTCCTGGATTGCCGTACTGTTGCCGATGAAGGTGGCGGCCATCTTGAGCCCCCGAGGAGCAATGTCGCAGACGGCGACCTTGACGTTGTTGGGAATCCACTCCACGAAGTAGCTGCTGTTCTTGTTCTGGACGTTCAGCATCTGCTCGTCCACCTCCTTCATGGACATGGGCCCGCGGAAGACGGTGGCGACGGTGAGGTATCGTCCGTGGCGAGGGTCACAAGCCGCCATCATGTTTCTGGCGTCGAACATCTGCTGGGTGAGCTCGGGAACGGTGAGCGCTCGGTATTGCTGGCTGCCTCGCGCCGTCAGAGGAGCGAACCCCGGCATGAAGAAGTGGAGCCTGGGGAAAGGCACCATGTTGACGGCCAGCTTGCGAAGATCTGCGTTGAGCTGCCCGGGGAAGCGGAGCGAGGTTGTGACGCCGCTCATGGTGGCCGACACCAGGTGGTTGAGGTCGCCGTAGGTGGGCGTTGTGAGTTTAAGCGTGCGGAAGCAGATGTCGTAAAGGGCCTCGTTGTCGATGCAGTAGGTCTCGTCTGTGTTTTCCACCAGCTGGTGGACGGACAGAGTGGCGTTGTAGGGCTCCACCACGGTGTCCGAAACCTGGCAGACGGAAGGAAGATCACATATGTAAATACAGGATAACGCTGCTTTCACGCAGTGTTTGCAAAACCTCCTGTTATTCCAACAATGAGGGCTCATTTCCAGCGCCGTAGTCACCCTAAATACCCTAAACCAGGCTATTCGCCGCATGTTCACACGTGAAACCTGAAACAAACAGTGCAAAGCTTCTTTTTAATCTCTGAGGTTTGATTGGGCACTTAAGCTTGATTTATATTCCTGCGTAGGGTAGCCAGGCATTTATACGTGTGCGTCGGTGTGTCCGTCATTCTGCGATTACACCCCCAAACGCTAGTCGGCAGTAGCGCAACAGCGTCCACCGTGTTGACCTTTGCCGGCCGAGCAGGCTAACTTCCGGTTTAGCGCTCCACTAACGTGAATGGGGGTAAAATTGTAACTGTTATAGCCTTTTCAAATGTTAGTGACCGAGTGGACCGCATCCGGATAGGGAAATGAGTCATTTTGCTCGGGTTGTGACGGTCAAATATATTGATCCACCGTGTAACAGACGCCTTTTTGGCCGCTAGTACAAGTTACTTTAAAAGCGCGGAGTACTTCCGGTCGGCTCGGAGGCATTGTGAGGCGACCCAGCCGACCAAACACAGAGCTTACAGTCCGCGTTGACTTGACGTGAAGTTACATTTTTGAGGAGGTGCACGTCAGGCTACGCCGTAGCCTCTGCGTAGCCCCGTAGCCTACGACGTCGATTCGACCCAGAAGTATAAATTACACTTTTAAAAGACAACTTCACGGACTGTAAGAAAAAGGTTTGGGGGTTCTGCGAGAAGGATTTTCTTGGAAATGGTGGAAGAGAGGAATCAAAGAAAGCTGAGGGGGAAAAAACACTCAAAACATTTAAACATATTTGACACATTCTCCCATCTGGCCGTCCTTCCCTCAGTCTACAAGCCCGCTCTGATACCTTAGGTGAGGGCATGACACTGAAGGTGTTCATGATCCGATCGGGGTACTCCTCCCGGATCTTGCTGATCAGCAGGGTGCCCATGCCCGAGCCGGTGCCCCCTCCCAGAGAGTGAGTCAGCTGGAAACCCTGCAGGCAGAATCGTAGGAGATAGTTTGTTTATTTCACAGCAAACGGTGACGAGAAAGATGACAGTTAAGTGGATGGATGGTCAGGCTTTGTTCTCAGATATTTATTATAAATGGACCTGGATGACATGTTATTACTTCAAGCCAATGAAACTGTAGATCAACTGTTACTGATTTTAAACACTAGTGATGGAACAATACCAAAGACAAAGTTCTCAAATGGTAAATGTTGTCTAAATACAAGCAGACAGACACCTTTGTCTAAGTCAGTTCAAATTTGATTTAAGTCTGATCAGAGAAGAAGCAAACAAGAGTCTTTGATACTCTGCGGTACGGACATGTTTTGGTTTGTGCTAAAACAGTTTTGGGGTTGAAAACGCAGGAGAACTGCCACCTGGTGGACCTGGTAGGGTAACAGGTAATGGATTTTAAAGGTTCTGGAAACAGGGCGGTGTCAACTTCCTGGTGACACATGATGCAGAGAGCATCACCAACGACCATGATTTAAGCCACCAGGCGCCCATTTCACTTCATACTGTGTTTTTTGGTGAATGTTCCAAAACAAATCTGTAATCAATAACAAACTGCTACCAGGTGACCTGGGGCCTGTGGGGCCACTGAGGGTCACGGTGTAGCCCTCTTTGCCGATATCGCAGATCATCGAGGAGATTATAAAACCTACAAATATTATTAGGTGAAAGAAGAAACTGGTACTTTGGCTCCGCTTGTTTCTGCCTGTAAAGCAGCTCTACGTCAGACACACGAAAAGCTAAAAGCCATTAGTCCTCTTCACCTGGAGACAGTCGCAGTGCTCGCACTCCTTCCTCACTATGTCCAGGACCGAGTCCACGAGCTCCGCCCCCTCCGTGTAGTGACCTTTGGCCCAGTTGTTCCCCGCACCTGTCTGACCTGCAGACAACCAATCAGCACAGAGAAAATCCATCTGTGAAATGTGAAACGATGGCCACAACAGATGGGAATGCGTGCGTGCAGACACACACTCGGCGGGTGACCCACTTCTCAGCAGGACAGAGAAGCTGTGAGATTTTATTTCTGGATAAGAAAGACCTCCCTGCTTCTTCTTCTCCTCCTGAGACATCAGTTTATAAAACAAACGCTGGAGATATTTCAGTCTGTTTACTGTACAAATGTAATGCTGGAAAGTTTCACTGCTGCTGCAGCTCTGTCCTCCACACAAAGTCTAAAGTATCTCTTACACTGACTCATCTGCAGCTCTGCAGCTTTTAGCCTCTTTTAGGTCCTAGTTTTGGTTTTGCAGCACATTTCCTGTCTAGTTTAGTCTGTTTCCAGCTGCTTTCATCAAACAAGCTGCTAAACATCATACTCGTTCAGCTGACGCCCCCTGATGTTTAATACAGTTATGTTTTAACACTACTTTAAGTATCTTTTATTTTGGCATTTAGGAAAGTAAAACCTTCATGTGTCAGTATGGATTGTTACCAAAGATGAAGTTGTCTGGTCTGAAGAGTTGCCCAAAGGCTCCTGAGCGCACGCTGTCCATGGTTCCTGGTTCCAGGTCCACCAACACTGCCCGGGGGACGTATTTATGTGCTGCACAAACAGAGAAGAGTCGTCACTTTCTTCTATTTTTAACCCATAAATGAGTCTGTCCTCAGGAGCATCAGTTGTTCGTTTAAATGCTTTAAAATTATATGCTTACGTCTCCTCATTTAAAGGTGTATAAAGACCTTACATAATGATCCGCTATGTTTTTATTTCCTTAGAATGAGACATTTCTATCCTCTAACATGGACGCATGGACCATGTTGCGCCGCCATGTTTCTACAGTACAAACTGCTCCACAGAGCGCGCTTCATCACCATGTTGAATATGTACAAAGAAGAAGAAGTAGTAGTAGTCGTCGTCTGGTTTGTTAGAAGTAAGAAGAGCAGAGGACAAATAGAGGACCATGCATATTATATGAGTCGATAGAGCATGGCGGCCACCGGAGCGGCTTCTCCGCCCTGCTTGCAAACCCTCACCACTAGATGCCACTAAAACTTACAAACTGAGGCTTTAAGACAGTGAATTAGTTACGACTGTCTCTGTTAGGTCGTGTTTTCTGACTTTTTAGTCCGAAAAATCTGTCTGCAGAATGCAAACTGTGACCTCTAGTGTCGAGGTCAGACAGGTAAAACCACCCCGCCTTCCTCTATAAGAGGTTTTGCTGCGTTGCTGAATAGGGTGCAGAGAATATTTCTCTCTGGCTAAACAAGACATCTGGTCCTTCATTTGCTCAAATTTCTCTTCTATTCTAATAAACCAGTTGGCTACTACGACTACTAGTACTAACGTTACTTTTTGTTGCCGTTGTTGTCAACGTAGTGACGAAACGCGCCCTGTAGAGCAGTTTGTACTGTAGAAACATGGCGCCGTCCATGTAAGAGGACCCGCGGTGTATGTAGACAGAAATGTCTCATTCTCAGGTAATAAAAACATAACGGTTCATCATGTAAGGTCTTTATGCACTACAGAAAACATAGTTATGGATCTTATATTGCATTTCTGTCACTAGATCCTCCTAAATATTAAACACTTGACCTTTAAGAGGTGAAATGTGATTTATTTTCCAGAAGGGCCTCAGCAGTCATTCAGTGTGTGACTCACTGTGATGTGTTGTACTTACAGGAGGCCTCATTGTAGTAGACGTTGACCCTGTCCAGCTGAAGAGATGAGTCACCCACGTAGCTCCCTGCAGGGTCGATGCCATGCTCGTCGCTGATCACTTCCCAAAACTGGCCGAGTCACAGCAGCAGAAAAAGAGAAGAAGAAGCTGTGTTTTAGTTTGTTTCTTTCTGCTCCACTCAGCTCTCTCTTGATCTCAATGAGATGAGCTGACTAAATAAAGGTGTTATATAGCCTATAAACGAGGGACACTTCATGCTGCTTCTTCCTTGTACTTGTCACGCATATGTATGTTTTTGTGATTTGGGTGAACTGACCCTTTAAAACATAAACATTCAAACCTAAATTTTCAGTTAAGCGGTTTATTAACAGGCTCATGTTTCTTGCTGCTGGACAGAAAACTGGTCAAACAGAGTCCTACTGAAGGTAATCAGTCATTTCATGTGTCTTTTTTAATATTTGTGTAAATTCACCTTTGGCGTAGATGTTTAAAAACCTTTATTTGATGAGGCTCTCAGACTAAAAAGCGCAGTCGCAGCTGCCCCAGAAATCTGTCTTGTCATTTCCTCAGTTTCAACCTGACAGATTCGGTACATTTGATCTGCACTACAAGTTAAAGAGGACGAGTTTGTTGCGAGAGGAGTTAAAAACGTGGTCACTGACGTGTTTGATCTCTGCTGGTCGGCTGTAGATCTGCAGGATGAACTTAAACACCAGCAGATACTCTTACGGTGCTGCACGGACTTTAATTTACAACCTGAGCTTTGTTTAAGAAGCTGTGTCACTGCTGACTTACAGAGTTTCCACACTGCTTCATTACCCAGCAGCCTTTGTGGTTATGATGTGACCTGCTAACTGTCTGTTTAGCTCTTGTTGTCTCTCTTATCTCTCGTGATTTACTTTCTTCTCCGGCTGAAACCAAGTTCACTCCTTTGATTTCCAGCCCTCTGAAATAGTTGTGTGATTGGTCAGAGCCTGTGTGTGTGTGCGTTCACCCAGATTCCTTGAATAGTCTCACAGAGGGAGTTCACTTCACTCCCCCTCAGCAGCGAAATGAGTTCATTACAGGGCAGAGAGCACACCATGTTCATTTTAACGCTTATTATTATTATTATTATTAGAGCTTGAATGTCCAAAACTACTACAAATGTCTGACACTATTTTTTCTAACAGCCTCTCCAAACTCTGGCTTGTCTTAAGGATGAGTGGAGCATCGATCCCATCCACCCAGTCAGTACTGGGAACAGTCAAACTGGTTGTGGCCAGAAATCATAGATCCATATTAAATACAGATATTTCCTCAATCTCGCGATAAAACCGTTTGGGTTTGGTGAAGTTGGACATGACGCTTTCAGTTTTTCCTTAGAGTCCAGCCTGATGTGGGCTGAAAATCCCTGCATGATGTTTGACACGTTATTTAGTTTATTATAGGCAACCTGCAGTCCGGCAGAACATCAGGACATTAAAGCAACCGAATGTCACGGCAAGTGTCAGCCTACAAACACAACTATCCAGTGATGCGACATAATTATTATTTACAAAGTTGAGTCGGGACATGATCCCGGTCCGTACCTTGGTCCCGATCTGGTTCCCGCACTGTCCCGCCTGGATGTGAACTATTTCTCTCATCTTTCTTCTTCTCGGTCGGTCTTTTCTCTCCGGTGGTGTTCTGGGGTGTGTCGGCGCGTCTCTGCTGGATGCCGGTGTGCGTCTGTTAAACGGGAGCGCGCGGCCGCGTTCCTCTCACCCCCCCTCCTCCTCCTCTTCTCACGCGCGTCCACGCGACCACGCCCCGCGGGGTCACCCGTCCCGTGGGTCCAATTTGTCCCACTCAGCATACTTTGTTTTATTTGTCCCACAGAAATACTCAACAGTACTATTTAATTCTAGCATATAAGCGTGGAAAATATCTTTACTTCGCAATAAGGTATTTTTCCTGCATGGAAACAATACTTGAACATCCATAGATTTATATAAGCCTAATAATCTATACAGATTGAGTTTCCTAAAGTTAGTTTTTTTATATGTTACCACAGAGAAAACCTAAAAACAAAAGCAATTGAAAATCAATGTACAGTATTACATCCGGATTATGATGAAACAGGTGCAACAGATTCACAAAATGTAAATGAAATGATTCATGACATGATTCATCAATTCTGACCAACAGTATCACTGAAATAAAAGTGAAATATTCACGACATTTCCATCATTTTACATCATTTTAATGATTAACATAAAAAAAACAAGATAAAGAAAAAGGAAAATCAGATGTCCTTCCAACAAGTTTGTACTCAGTTCATCACCTTCGACCCGTCACCAAATTAAATGTAAAACCTCAAACACATGAAAAAACAGCAGCTACTCCAAAGAAAAGCACTGCAGCTGTAACTCTTTGCCTGCAGGTGGCGTTATAATCCCAATGTCCACACTCAGACTTTGAGGCGTGTCCCCTCGCCGCCGCCCCACAAGTGTGCGAGGGCTCTCTCGTGAGTACTTTTTAAGCCCTTTTCTTAAGTCGGCATTTCTGCAGACTTTGCTTGAGGGAATTGCCCACAGTTCATAGCGGTATGACATGAAACACGGGGGTCACCAGGGTTACCAGGCGACACCCAAAAGCGAGAGAAATATAACGGCAAATCTGTCTTATAGAAAGTCTAAGTCCCGCCCCTTCCGGTTGACCCCCATGGGACCTTTCTTCAAAAAAATTATTGACTTACACACATGAGGATGGGCAATTTAAAATATACATTTAAAAGTCAAGAAAGTTGCAGTTTGATGTAAAACTTTTGAGGTATAAGACTGAAAATACAGAATTACAAAGACCAGAAATGCAAAAGTCGCGTATGTGCCGTCGTAAATTTTTCTCTCAATGACTGAAGCGGACGTCGAAGAACTTACATGAGGGGATGATGTGATTAAAGAACTGAGAGCCGTTGGATTAAACACATCAGGTGAGATATATTTCTGCGTGGAACATAGCTAAGTTATCTAGCTAGCAGCAACCAAGCAACGAACGTTAGCTTAGCATTAGCACGCTAACATGTTGGTGACGTATATTGTGTGAGACGAGAGATGTAAATTTGACTTAATTATCCTTTAAATTGACAAACATCACATGTGATTCAGGACTCCGTTTAAACAGGATCTCTCGCCGTTCACTACCGTACATATTTGTTCCGAATTTTCCGATATTGGGATTGGGCCATAGCACATACATCCACGTGCACACGGAGAACAGCTGCTAACAGTGAATTCAGAGACTGTTAATGGAGCCAATTTACCAAAATGTAAACAAATAAGCTAAAGAAAAGCTCACAGCGTAACTCTTCCCAAACTCAGCATGATTATCCCACAAAAGAGAAGTGAAATGAAGACTACGTCATGTTGCATTATCTTTTAAGGCTCACGGTGTCAACATGGTTCTTACGTTTGTGGAACAGTGATCGTCTCCTCTGTCAGATACAGATTTTTGTCCTGTGGTGAAAAGAAACTGATCTGTAAATGACCTGCAGCTGCTGAACGTGGACATTTCACATTTTCTACTCCACTAGATTAGGTGCCTGCAGTTATTTCACAGATAATTTGGAAACATTTGAGCATATAGTGTAAAAAACTGCTCTGTTACATAAATCACCTAAGAGAAAAGTGAATATAGTTTTCTTGGTGCAGCCTGCTACAGTATTAAAATGCTAATACAACAATGACAAAGCCCATTTTGGCTTTAGACTGAGCACATTTATGCTTTAAGTACATTACTTGATAGTTAAATTAAAGGATTTGTACTTGTTAGTGTTTTCAAATTGTGGTGTTGTTACTTTCCATCACTGGTGGCTTCCACATTCACACAGAAGAGCAAAATGAGCTCTTTACAGTATGACTCTGCAGTCTGTACAGAGAAATGAGGAAGGCCACCTGCAGGAGATTTTTCTGCTCTGTAGGGGAACATGTGCCAGACATTCCCACAGAGAGACGATGAAGCCTGGGTCAGCTGCTGCTGAGGCCAGCAGTGTCGGTTTTCACAGCAGAGCTATAAAAGAGGAACCCATCGCTGATACGGCGCGTCTGCTCGGTCAGAGTCCTGCAGCAACACTTCATGTTTAATACTGATCAGTCATAGGAGACAAAACTGACAGCAAAGAGGGGATCTGCGTCAGAAACTCCTTTGTAAAGCTGCCCTTCTTGTTTTCTGGAAATAGACAATAAATCCAGGGAGTGAGAGCTCCTTGTTTATAGATACAGAAACATACAGACAACACTTCAAATAGCTCATCTTTATTCATTTACAATTAAATTTTAAGCACATTTACAACTTTTCCTCCTCTTGACATTAAATTTAAATCCTCACAGCGCAAAGAAAAAAAAGATAAAACATCCAGAAAAGAAACGTCACAACTGAAAACAACTTCCTCGATCTAAACACACTTAAAACACTTGTATTCAGACAAAGGAGTCAGTCTAGATAAAAACAGGGTGAACAAGAGGAAAACAGGTAAGAGTTTGCGAGTATTTAACTCCGTCTGTCTCAGACACACACAAGCTGAATTCATATTTTCCACCAGAGGGCAGTTAAACCATTTGTGGTCAGTCCCACGTCGTTGGCGAGGACGGACACGCCTCTAACCTGCACTAGCAGTCGTGCTCCGTTGTGAACTGCAGTAATGAGGAAGCGGTGTAGAGCAGCAGCTGGCCTGCCACTCTGCTCAGGCAGGTGACGCCGCTCAGCGCCAACCTGACGGGAGGAGACAGAGACTCCAGTCACGCATCAAAGTAGAGCAAAGTATGAGGCTCGGTAAGATTTCAGCCATTTAATGTTTTGCCATGAGACTTTGAGATTAGCTGCATTACTGGAGAAATGCCAGAACATTGCAGCAAAATAAATCTCATGCCACGAACTGATGACAACTAGTGGAAACGCAGACTGATAAATGTTAAATAATTGTACTTTAAAAATGATCAAATTCTTATTATTTTCATTGTTTATTTTAGTAATTATATCTATTAACAAACCAATTTACATTTATTTTAATAGCATTTTGATTTTTTAAACACAATTACTGTTAATTTATTTTTGCTTAGTTTTTATATTTAAAATCTCTCACATTAACTGTTTTATTTATTTTAAGGCAATATATTATTTTTAGTTACACACACACTTAGTTTTATTTACTTATTTTTTATTATTATTGTGATTATTTTATTTAAGTGTATGAAATGAATTGGTAGTTTGTAATTTGTAGCTTTGGCAATATTGTTGTTTTACATTCATGCCAGTAAAGCTGAACTGAATTGCTGCAGCTGCCCCAGATCACCAGCAGAGGTCAACTCACTTGAGGATGTGTTTAATCCGGGTGCACCTGAAGTTGTAGGACAGTGTGTAGACCTCATACAGAGTGGCCTTGATGGCGAGGCAGCCCAGGAAGTCTTTAGGGTGCAGCTTGTAGAGGTTAAAGGTCACTTTAGCAACCCCATTCCTCTTTGGCTGACGGTAGAACTGAAACACAGCAAACAAAACCTGAATCCGTTAAAAAAAAAACGTTAAATCCGGAGAGTCAGGACCATCGTCCTTTCAACAGGGGGGGGGTCACAGGGATCCACCCTCTATCAAGAGGACGAAAGCTGCTGTGGACCGACCGAGGCCTTCACACAGTCTGACTGCTCAGCCTCAGAGAAACTAAACTGCATGTTGAAAAACGCTCTGACACATTACTGATGATTTCTCCTGCAAGACTTCCAAGATGCACAGGAACATTTTCAGTCAAAGCCTCCACAAACCACTCGAGTGAAACATGTGAACACGTTGCCATCTTGTGGAAGAACTGCAGAAAGTCACAGCTCACATAAAAATCAAAGTCATTTAAAAATCAGAAAGTCATTTGTAACCTGGATCAGGTCACCACAGAGGTAGAGAGCCACTTCCTGTTCACACCGCTCATCTGAAACGGTCACATGTTAGAGCTACAAATCAGGCTTTAAAATTACCACCAGCAACTGTTTTGTAGTGTTAGAAACTACAAACTGGGAACTAAAAGATTCTTAGATCCAGGATCAATACGGATTAATAAATCTTCTCCACTGCAGTAATGAGGAACACTGACTGCGTTTTCTCGTGACTTGATGCTCACCTTGTTCGGCGTCCACCTCTCTCCGTTCTCCAGCACCATCAGCGGCGTGTTGTTGGGCAGAGACTGGAAGAAGTCCTCCGAGTCCACCACAGTCCCGTCCTCCTCCAGGACCAGAGTCAGGAGGGTGCGGGTCAACATGAACACCCTCACCGCCTGAGACGCAACACAGGAAAACCAGTCGCTGAATCATAGCGTACAGGTGATGAGCCAAAGATCTGTTTTGAAACTCTGAATCTTCTCCACTGAAGCTGTGTGAATATTTTAAGATGACGTCACAGGAGGATCTTCACCTGCTCCAGCAGCTCGTCCAGAGAGGACGCCTCCACACCCCGCCGCCGCCTCCGGCTGCTATGGGCGCAGATCATAAAACGGCGAGGCTGAGCCGCGGGCAAGATGTGACGAGAGATGGTGTTCTGGACTGTTGATACGGACCTGCAGACAATCAAATTAAAAACACGACTGCTGCATCACTGGCTGCAGACTGTGTTGCATCTGTGCTTTTTTAGTCTTCCTAAACGACGAACCGGTTCTACTACAGCATGTTCCACCTAAACTCCACATTTATCCAAAAGCTGGAGTTACTGGTTCCTTAGATTCAGATTTTACAAATATAAACCTCTGCTCATATTAAATTATGATGCACAGTTGAGGATTAAACACCAGAATGCAGTGGTTCAACACTAAAGCTGCTCATCAGTTATCCAACGCCACTCATGATGGGAACAGTCTGCTACATACTTTAGAACATTTGACCTTTGATTACTTATCAACCTCGCAGGGCTTTTCATTTATATGTCCACTGAAATTAGTTCTAAATGCGCAGAAAACCAAATTCATGACTTTCACTGAAGCTCAGATTTGTGCCTCGTCACGCTGGTGTGCAGCCACTGAAAGGGTAACATGTTAAAGTATCTTGGTATACGGACGAACGATAAAGTTAGCTTTCATTGTACACATAGACGACAAGTCCCGTTTCCCCTCTGAAGCTCGAGAGAAACTTGTTTAAGCCACCTTGGGGACATGTTGTTCATGCGTGCAGAATCATCTCTGCTAGATTCTTACAACCATGCAGGGTTGCCAGATCATCCATCACTGCAGTTCTACGAAATGGTAAAGTGGCCTTCTCTAGCTACACGTAGCCCGCTATGTGCGTTTTTATCTAGAATCCTGCACCAGTTAGCTTTGTAGCCTCCTTAACTTTGCGGTCAGTGGTTACCAAACAGGGTGTCCCGTTTATAAAAGTCCCTCAACATGGAACTCCTAAAAGATTCTCCAGTCAGAGGTGCTGGTACCACTTGGGGAGTTCAGGTTGCAGATGTCCTTAAGAGTGTGGATGGGTCCCAAAGGCTTGATTCTTTAGGTGTACCAGGTGTACTTATTCTCAATGGGCTTCTCCTGACCAAATAAGATGTTGCTGCATTGATACTTTAGTGGATACGGTGCTTAAGTACTTCAATACATTTTGCTAATTATAATTATGTTTTTGCTTTTTTAATGCAGCATTTTACTTAATTAAAAAGACTAACATTGTAGCAGAGACTCTTTTTCTCTCCATTAAATACTTACTGGCAGGGAGGCCCGCAGCTTCACACTAATAACCCTTGACGCGCAGCTGGTCAGGTGCGCCGCGTGCGCCAAATTACGCACCACATGCGTCGCATCAGATTCAACAAGAGGAACAAAAAGCCAATGTGGGAGGTTGTTTAAAAATATGTCAGTCACTTGGTAGCCGACGAAGTTTTGTTCACCTACCTCACCAAAGTGTCCGGCAGCAGAGTTTTGGCGTAGTTCACTCCTGACTGGATGGACAGCGGCGCCATTGTGACGTTAATCAATGAGCTCGAGGAAAGAGAAATAACGGTCCCGCGCGCCAGACGTGGTTTAGACTGCAGAGACGCCTCCGTACCTGCACCTGTTTCATGACCAACCATTTATTAACAATGACCACCTGTGATTGGTCACTGATCAGGGCTGAGAACCAATAGAACGGAGAGCTGCCAAAACAAATCTTGATCGATACGAAATACGGCAAAATTATTCAGGAGGATGATTTCAGCAGCAAGTAGGCCTATAGCCAACTAAACAAGAAACTAATCAAATAAAAACGTCTCAACACACAAAAGTAAAGGTAAAAACATTTAAATGGCACCAATATTACAGCAGTTAAAATCCTACATTCTACAAAACATGTGAGAAAATTAGATTCACACAAAGACACAGTCCTCAAAATATCTAATATAGTATATATATAATATCAGTAATATTATGAAAACCCAGACTGTGACACATCCTTGAAGAACGAAACATTCAGAAACAGCGATGTCTGCTATAATTTTAAAAATATTTTTATTATCTAGAGCTGTACAAAACAACAGGATTAAAAATGTTTTGCCTTCGTACACATGAGATTAATAGATGGGTAAATGTTGTATTCTAGCATGAAATAAGTGCACAGAAACACACAGCAAAGCAAAATACTTTAAATCATTAACATAAGTAAAAGTAATGTAATTACAAGTAGAAGCTTTCCTTTAATAAATCACAGTAGAAGTACGTAAAGTATCAAAAGTAAAAGTACTTGTAAAATGTCTCTTGTGACTGAAATATGATTATTAGATTTTTAATATTGATGCAACTGTTCTGATACACAAATCAACTTGAATGAACAGTTAAATAAAACCATGTGGAGGGAAAATCAGTTTCTAACAGCTAATATGTGAAACGCGACCAGGGGCCCCAACCTGTAGGCTACATAATGACACAAGGGCCCTCTTAGATTGCATGGACTCACCCTCACACTCCAGCCTGGACGAGTAAACAAGAAATAGATATTTTTAAGAGAAAACTATAATTTAAACTAAATATAATTTGTAGTTAGTGTGACGACACTTTGCGACACTTTGCTCACGAGATCGAGACGAGACAAGATTTTAACACCAAATTTAATGAATATTTTGAGCATCAACTACTTAATTTCCTTTATTTTGGTGAATGTTTGTGTAACAAATAAAGGTGGATGTGTTTTTATTTGTGTAACGAACGCCGCCTGGCTCTGCCATCCCTTCACACAAAGCAATCCCAGTCCCGGCTGTCCTCTTATAACACCTCTAACTCCTAACCTCTAACATGCACTTCCTGTGCTCTTCTTCTTCTATCCCCTACAATGATCATGTATAGATTGCACTTTTTGTTTTGATTGCACTTTTTGTTAACTCTTACTTCCTTCCCTAGGTATCTACCCCATTGATGTGATATGTACTGTGAGCTCTAACTAGTATGTTTTGTCAGTTGTAGATCTGTATTTGATGCTCTGTTGATGCTTGTATGTTGTTCCTCAAATGAGTAAATGTAAATGTAATGTAATGTAATGTAATGTAATGTAAATGTAAATGTGATGTAATGTAATGTAAATGTAAATGTAATGTAATTATAATGTAATGTAATGTAAATGTAAATGTAAATGAAATGTAATGTAAATGTAAATGTAATGTAATTATAATGTAATGTAATGTAAATGTAATGTAAATATAAATGTAAATGTAAATGTAACGTAAATGTAATGTAAATGTAAAGTAAATGTAAAGTAAATGTAAAGCAAATGTAAATGTAAATGTAAATGTAAATGTGATGTAAATGTAAATGTAAATGTAAAGTAAATGTAAAGCAAATGTAAAGTAAATGTAAAGTAATGTAATGTAAATGTAAATGTAAATGTGATGTAAATGTAATGTAATGAAATGTAAAGTAAATGTAAATGTAAATGTGATGTAAATGTAAAGGTAAAGTAAATGTAACGTAAACACAAGATTCAGGTGGCAGGTCACAATAAAAAATATAACAGAGTATGATGCAATAGGTTTTCTCCCGTAGATCAGCTTTTCTCATGTAAAATCAGCTGAGTCAGTGCACATGCAGGCATGATCTAGTCTTCCTCTTTGTGTCTTTGTCTGAGGAAGCAAACTTCAGTTTTTTCGCTTAATGTGGCCCCTAATACTCGTAGTCGTATCATTTAGAGAGGGACACATGAGGCAAGCCAGGAATGGAGAACACATGGATTATACAGACAGGGGCGTGATTAAAAAAAACAACTTACTTTATAGTTATTTATTTATTGATTGATTTCATTAAGCGTGGATCTCCACACTCCGGTACGGTAGGCGGCGGTGTGCACCTTTAAGGTTGGTTTGCGATGCGCCAATGAAGCCAGAGAAGAAGAAAGAGGAACTTCCGCTGCTGTTTCCGTCGGACACGGCTTCAAAAAATCTCCCGCCGGAAGCCGAACCGGAGAAACTTCACGCTTCTCTTCTGACTGCGGGGTTAAATTCACTGTCACGAGTCAAAATGAAGTTTCGAGGGAAAATCATAGACATCGCGTGTCTGAACCATTTCACCCGTAAGTTGTTCAGCCAACAGAGACGCTGCTGCTGCTGCTGCTAGCTTGTTAGCTTGTTAGCTTGTTAGCGTCCACCAGACTTCAGCACGAAAACTCGCGTTTCTGCGCGGAGAAACAATTTAACGCCAGACTGGATTCTGGATGTGGCGGATGATCGTGTTTGTACGTTTTGTAAGCTGTTAGGGGCAGTTCGGCGCTGAAATATTAGCTAACTTTAATAAACTTGCAGCTTGATAAAGTCAAAATGAGGCCGAGTTGTGTTCTAACAACATAAACAAAACTAGACTAACGTCAGACTTGTTTCTCATCGTGGTGAATTCACACCAGGTCTGATTATTAATTATCACTATATACAGACTTACCGGTTAATTTACAAACTATCTCATTTCTGTTTTGATCCACGTCGACGTTATCTGATCCCAGAGAAGACAAATGTTGTTGGTGTTTATGAGGGTTTAATTAACTTTAATCAGTTGACATTTATCAAACTTCTTCAGCACTTTCTTATCTCTATTGACACCTGCTGTACAAATAAAGTAGGGCTGCGAGATTTGGAGAAAAGAGTGCTTGATTATCAAATGAACAAAATACTGACATTTTGAAACGTGTTTTTGAACAAAGTTAAGCGATAAACAGTATTTATAACAATAACTAGTGAAACAGAAGTAAGGAGCAAATATTGGCCCACTGGCATCCTGGATCCAAATCTGCATCAGTCCACTAACATACATGAGTCTATTAGTGTAATATTATAACATTAAATAAAGAGTATAATGTTCAGGTGATAGTGTACTGTTAGTATAACAATAATGGCCTATGTTAATTATTATATTCGTTATAATTTCATACAATAGTATAGCCTATTATTTTACCGCTAGTTGAATATTAAATCCAGTTACAGCTGTTTCATTTATGTGGGTTATTTATTTATTTATTTAATCCTTTTATCAACATATAATGATTTGATGTAGCATGTAAAACCTTTTTTATTGTCCCGCCACATCCAGGCTGTGATTGGTTGGTTGACGAAAGGTGAAACTTACAGGCTTTATGAAAAGTTGAACAACAAAAGGCACCGATACAGCGTTAAAACGTTAAATGGCCAGCGAGCCAAACTCAAACCTTCCTTTTGTTCTCCCAGTTTTCTTCTGTCTTACTGCTTCACCTGCTGCTGCCGTCGTCTCTCCGTCTCTGTCAGAGAGCAACAGGTGTTGTGACAAATTCTGCACGCCTGCCGAGACTTTCCTGCACCTCGCGGCTGGTAACGCTGATTCATGCTGAGAAAAGAGGTGGATGCAGATCTGGGCAGGAAGCCTCCAACATCTGTTCTGCCGAATTATGCATCCACCTCTTAAAGGTCCTTTCCTTTTACCCTTTGCTCTGTACACAATAATCATCGAAATTATATCAAATAAAGGCTTGAAATATCTCACACTCATGTAAAGAGTCTATATAATATATTAGTTTCACCTTTTAAGTTGAATTACTGAAATAAATGAACTTTTGCACCATATATTAATTTTTCACCTGTAAGTGTAATAAATAATTAACGACTCTAAACGTTCATAAAAGATACACTTTGAATCATTTATCACCATTGATGAACCCCACAAAGGATATTTCAGCGTTTAAAAGCAGTTTTTGGAGGTGCATGCAATTCTACGCAGGCATGCAAAACTCGGCATAACACCGGTGTGTCACACACGCCTTTTCTATTTATTAAATCTCACACTTTTTGCGGTTATGTAATCGCACATGACCACATCGCGATTAGATTAATCGTGCAGCCCTTAAAAAAAAGCTCAAATTATTCTTTGTTAAAGGTCGTTTGAAAACGTTTATCATACAAAATAATCAGTAGTTGCAGCCTTACAGTTCTCATGTCTCCTGTTTGAAGAGTGAGAATCAGATTAATGTTTGATTGATCATCTGGTTAATCTGATGCAGTCTGTGGCTGGATTATAACAAACTGAGGTTAGATATGTCGAGGTTAATGACTCCGCTCTTCCTCGTCCTCTCCAGGAGTCATCACCACCATCTCGAAGCTGACGAAGATGTGCGTCCTGCGACTGACTCCAGACAACCTGTTCTTCGTCCTGTCGGGTAAAGTGGCCAACGGAGGGGTCAGCATGTGGTGTGAGCTGTCACAGGTAAGAGCCGCTGCGTGTTTCACCTGTAGGGGAGACAAGACAGGTGGGAAAGAGGAGAGAGGCGAACTGACAGGGAAGCAGCAACATGGAGTTTTTGCTTTCTAATTTACTGACCCATCAAGTGTTTTTTATTGGCTTAACAGGAGAGTAGCAGAAATAAATCACGTGTTCGTCAGAACGGAGGAAAAGTATTTGTTATACATCTCCATCAGTGGATGGACCTTCAGCCCAGTCCAAAACATACAGACATTTAGGTCATTTATGGCAAACAGCTACTCCTCACATGTGAGGGACTGAAAGCAGAGCATGTTAGTGATCTGGTGCTGCTGCTGTACGTTGTTCTTTAAAAAGCTGAAAATTTTCCTTTTAGTCTGAATACAAGAGTGAAAACTCTCCTTTCTTGATTTTTAATGCAGTAAACATATTTTATAGAAAATGATATGCACCAGGCCCCTGAGTGGTTTACAAAAATGCTTTTCTTCTTGCAACCAAATCAACTGTTTTGGTGGTTTTCTCCTGTTCCACGGTTATTTTTAACTAACGGGGGCGGGGCCTGCTTTGATAGTTTGATAAACTCATCAGGAACAATATTGTGATTGGTGGTTTCGCTGTGCATGCAGAGTCTGCTTGTCACTCACTAGCAACAAACTCTCGGTTTCCCTTTATAATCCGAGTAAATTATGTTCCATCAGCTGGTCTTCTTTGTAGATTAGTCATGGAAAATGAGAACCGTGCGAGTTTTCCTTTTGTATCGAAGTAGCGGAAAAGTTGGTGGTTGAGTTAATTTGACTTGCTTGACTTTGCAGTGTTCTGCGGTGTGACTGTTGTGCGTGGGCACACTGCGATGACGATGCAGAAACGATATGTTGTGCAGCCCTACACCTGTGAGCTTGTTGGCTTCTGGTTCAGGTCGTGGCGATGATTTTGGCTCCACCAAAGAGAGGGCTGTCAAAACCTGTCGTCTACTCAGTCTCACCAGGTGGTTTTTTTTGTTTTTGTGGTTCAGGTAAAGTGACCCTTTATTCTTCCTCCCTGCAGGCCAACTTCTTCGATGAGTACCAGATGGAGGGCGTGTCCTCTGAGGACAACGAGATTTGTCTGGAGGTGACTCCGGAGAACCTGTCCAGAGCCCTGAAGACGGTCCAGAACGCCAAGGCCGTCAAAGTGAAACTGACCAAGAAGCACTGCCCCTGCCTGACCATCGCAGCCGAGCTGGTGAGACTTCAGCTTTTATTGTGATCTTCAGGACGGTTGTCTCTGCATACTGACCTGCTACGTCCACGCCAGGCCCCAGAGTTATTTCTCTTTTTGATATTTAAATTTCCACATTACTATTAATAGTCTCACTATTGTGTTTATTGTCTCTGTCCGTCCTGTCCAGCCCACCCTGTCCAGCGTCAGTCGAGTCGTCACTCACGACGTCCCGGTTGACGTCATCCCCCGGAGACTCTGGCACGAATTCAAAGAACCGAGCATGCCGGACTTCGATGTAAGTGACATCGCTGCACTTCACCAAACAGTGAAGTTGTTGAGAAGGACAGCGTTCCTCTTAATGTGTCCTCCTTACAAGTGAAGCGCAAAAGATTTCACACGTCTGTCCTCGCAGGTCAGTATCTACCTGCCTCCTCTGAAGACAATGAAGAACGTCGTGGACAGAATGAAGAACCTCTCCAACTTCCTGGTAGGATCACAGTCCTCCAAACGTCACTCACGTCTTACATACAAATCACACGTACAGCGAACAACAACAGCAAGATGAGCTGCTTTTTATCTAAAGCCCCGTTCAGAGTGCGTTTCTTTCTCTGCTGGAGATGGGGTGATTTTAATATTCCATGCTGCTCAGTGATTTTAATCCCATCTGTCTAGAGTGTATGTAGGTCTTTTTATTCACCCCCAGCCTCAGTAATGATTAAACCATTATCTCGCTGGGCCTCTTGTACTTTTAAGTTCTCAAGTTTGGCTTCCTGAAAACTGCAGAAACTTTGTTTAATAGAGTGTAAGCGAAGTTAATTAGATGTGTATTAAAGTGTGTGTGTTTGCATCAGGTAATGGAGGCCAACCTGAACGGAGAGATGAACCTGAAGATCGAGACAGATCTGGTTTCTGTCACCACTCACTTCAAAGACCTGGGAAACCCTCCGTGGGGTAAAAACTATCACTGCTTTTAGTTTAAGACAGATACCCATTTGATATCCCATGACATGTGTTCGCCAAGATACCGTGACATAATGCAGTTTAAAAATAACCTTTTTTTTTATTGTTTTAAATATTTTTTTTGCGACAACACTCATAACACGATTAAAGGATCGACCTTCTGTCTCTCCTTTTCTTTTTTTTTCATTTATCGGCTGTTCTAAACACAGATACTAATTTATCTGCAACCAGCTCATTCCAGCAGATAATATCGGCACGCAGATTTATCGTTCTGGCCCTTGTTTTAAGGCAGGACGACGATCGTGTTTACAGCAGCAGGTGCGGCGGGTGTGGACGAGGCTTGTTAATGACGTAGCCAAACAAAACGAAACCCACATGGTAGTTAACTATCTGCGCTGGTGTGTTCAGTCATTTTACCTGCTCTTTGCTTGTAAAATATCCCCGGCTTGTAACGTAATAGATAACATTTCTCGGCAAAATGCTTGAATGGGCCGTAAATAAACGTGAGGTCAGGTGTGTCAGGACCCACGCTGTGCCGATGCAGAGGTTTATTGAAATGAATGAGGATGTTTTTTTTTTTCATTTGAACACGGCCTTATTTGATGAAGGCCTTTCTCGTCCTCGAGGAGCTCACGATGTTCAGGTTTAAGTCCAGGTCCCGGCCCCAGCTCCAGACCTGTCCTTCACTCCTCTGCGTCCTGTCCCTCCAGGTGATGACGCCTCACAGGACGGTGGTCCGTCTCAGAGCCGGGACCCAGAGGCCATGGCCCAGGCCAGGGTGGACATCAGGAAGCTGCAGCAGTTCCTCATGGGACAGCAGGTCAACCCCAGCAAGGCCATGTGCAGTAAGTCGACCCGCCGCTCCACCAACAAGTCAAATGCAATGAAACATCTTTAGCTTGTCATGTTGCCCAGCGAATATTCATATATCATGATTTCAGCATTTAAATAGGAAACCCATCTGGACCGTAAAATGTCTCCTTTTGCTTTTCCTCTCCTACTGTTACCTGCTTGCTGCAGCTACTCGTCACTTTGAAAATTAAAATTTTGCATTCAGCGTGAGATAAAATGGCCGTTATCAAGTAAAAATCCACAGCTCCAAAATGGAAAAACAACCCAGATTCAGCTCGATGAGACATTTGGTCTCATTTTCTTTGTTTTGTTCACAAAAATAAGAATATTCAGATTCATGACAAATGTGGCAGCCAGCTGATTTGTTGTTACCCACGTGCAAACCTGATTCGTTCATAAATTGGATGTTTGTACCTGACGGGCATTAGCAGAATGAAACGCCCCTATAATCCAGTATGAGGAAGGCAATCCTTAGCGTCAGCTTCCTGTGGATAGTAAATATCAGAACAAACAAAACTATTCAAAACACAACAACAACTTGGACTACAATTTAGGAAATGTGATTTAAAAAACGTACCTTACTGCCTCTGTTGGAATAAGTTTGGACCACCATTTCAAACCTCAGAACATTTTGGAAAGAAGAAAACATGATGAATCCGACAAAAGTCTTTACACGAGTAGTAAGTTAATTATCAGGGAGTTACATTAAAAGTTACAGATATAAAAATAAGATTTTCTCTCTCTTGTCCTTTCAATTTACCTTCTTACTTTCCCTTCCATTCATTCCTTCTGTCTTATGGATGTTCAAGTAATTTAATCACATTGAAATTTCATTTTCCATTTGTGTGCACTCGATGTGTGAATATGTTACGTTTTTAATATAAAATAATAAAGTCATGTTTTGACCATATCAGCGGTGGTTCTGTTACTTTCCCCTGACGTTGTCCTCTTGTCCCCTCAGACATCGTCCATGAGAGGGTGCTCCACCTGATTCTGCTGCATGAAGACGTGTCTCTGCAGTATTTTATCCCCGCTGTGGCGTAGACGCTCTGCTGACCGCTCAAACTATTTCTGCGTATTGAGTTTGGAGAAATGGAAAAAACGGGCTGTGAACCTCTTTCAGGATCCTGTTTGCACACTTCGGCAAAGGAATCCTCTTTTGCGTGAAACCCATGAGACAAAACTCACGATGGGATTCTGAGAGTCTGTCCTACATTTTAATGAGACTGAGGCCGGGTCCAGTCCCGGTCAGTGGACCTCGGGAGGACTTTACCCACTGACTTTGATGGGAGTAAGGACATGCTGGTTGACAAACAAATGGCACATTAAATGTTTGAGAAGAAGTTTGGATCGCTGTGCCAGAGAGGTTTGTCCTTGCATGTATGTGCATGTCGACATGCTGGTAGAAGTAGGAGGCCTGACCCTTTAATCCACTGGGGAAAAATACAGGTAATGTCAGGTAATAAGCGCTGACGACTGGCTCTTTTCACAGAATGCGTTTTGACACATTGCTGTAGGAAAGGCAGGAAAATAATGATGGCTAGATTCCATTTAGCTCCTTGAGTTTGAGCGTCCTCTTTATGCTGTCATGTCTTATTGGTCATTGTTAATGCAGCACAGGTGTTGTCGATGTAACACCTCTGCTTTTCCTTCTATGGTCAGTCCAAAAGGTTTTCAGCATTTTAGTTTCTTTCTTACTAATGTAACAGTGTTCATCTGTCATGTCCTTGTTAATCAAATAATAAAATGAAACTTTGAAAAATCTTTTTCTTTCCTGTGTGATTTTGGTGAACTGGCCCTTTAAGAATGGGATTACATTATTGGGTACACTAGTACGGTGGTGTGAATAAACTGATAACAATCTTCAGGTTAACTTTTCAAAGGTCATATTTATTGCACCGCTGTTTATCGTTAGACAAAAGATAAATGAGCCAGGACAGTTGCTCATCTACTCAACCTGACCAGGACCCCGTTCTCCCAATGTGGTTTAACTAATCCAGATGTTAGAGTTGTTCCTGGATTATCATTTTGTTTCACAGTGTGCTTTTACCACGTGCATCATCACATGCACGCTGAAAGTGAATCTGTACTAAAATCTCTTAGAAAGCATCTTTAATAGCAAGAACAATTTTCAGCAAAAGTTTTAAAATTCCTATTTCAATGTCAAATTAAATGTTCTTGTTCTATTAACAGTCAGAATCTTTTATTTCAGGTTATACTTTTTAGCTTACAGTATATTTATATATATATTTTATTTTATTATGTAGAACATTTCATTGTGATAGCAGATCATAGTGATTTTACGATGACCTGCAATCTGTCCTTGGGGCTCGAGGACTTGTTGCTCTGACAGCAGTTCCAGATGAATTCAGATTTTAATGCCGTCACCTGCAGTTAACCGCTCATCCTCCCAGTCTGAAGTTCAATTCAATTCAATTCAATTTTATTTATATAGCGCCAAATCACAACAACAGTTATCTCACAGCGCTTTTCATAAAAGAGCAGGTCTAGACCGTACTCTGTGATGATATTTAAAGAAAGCCCAACAGTTCCCACCAAGAGCAGCACTAGGTGACAGAGGCAAGTAAAAACTTCCTTTTAAGAGGCAGAAACCTCGAGCAGAACCATGGAAACTATATCTTTAGATAATGCGTCACGGAGGTGCTTAGGCCCCAGAGCAATAACTTCAGTTTTATCTGAGTTTAACATGAGAAAATTACAGGTCATCCAGGTTTTAACATCCTGAAGGCACATTTGAAGTTTAGCTAACAGGTGAGTTTCATCTGGCTTGATCGATAGATATAACTGAGTATCATCTGCATAACAATGAAAGCTTATGGAATGTTTCCTGATAATATTGCCTAAAGGAAGCATATATAAAGTGAAGAGGATTGGTCCGAGGACAGATCCTTGAGGAACTCCATGACTAACTTTGGCGTGCATGGAGGACTCATCGTTAACATGTACAAACTGAAATCGATCTGATAAATAGGACTTAAACCAGCTTAGAGCGGTTCCTTTAATGCCAATGAAATGTTCCAGTCTCTGCAATAGGATCTGATGGTCAATGGTATCAAATGCAGCACTAAGAT
>NW_025744029.1:30981-32359 GCF_021292245.1 Micropterus dolomieu
GATGGTGTCTGCCTCCTGAACCCAAACTGGAACCTGGTTCCACAGGAGAGGAGCTTGATAGCTGAACGCTCTGGCTCCTAGTCTACTTTTGGAGATTCTAGGAACCACAAGTAACCCTGCATTCTGGGAGCGCAGTGCTCTGGTGGGGTAGTAAGGTACTATGAGCTCTTTAAGATAAGATGGTGCCTGACCATTAAGAGCTTTGTAGGTAAGAAGAATGATTTTAAATTCTATTCTGGATTTTACTGGAAGCCAATGCAAAGAAGCTAAAACAGGAGAAATGTGATCTCTTTTCCTGGTTCCTGTCAGAACACGTGCTGCAGCATTCTGGATCAGCTGAAGAGTCTTAATGGACTTTTTCAAGGAGCCTGATAATAAGAAATTGTAGTAATCCAGCCTAGAAGTAACAAATGCATGGACTAGTTTTTCTGCATCATTTTTAGACAGGATGTTCCTGATTTTCGCAATATTACGTAGGTGAAAAAAGAACAATAACTTGAGTTTAACATGAGAAAATTACAGGTCATCCAGGTTTTAACATCCTGAAGGCACATTTGAAGTTTAGCTAACTAATGAGTTTCATCTGGTTTGATCGATAGATATAACTGAGTATCATCTGCATAGCAATGAAAGCTTATGGAATGTTTCCTGATAATATTGCCTAAAGGAAGCATATATAAAGTGAAGAGGATTGGTCCGAGGACAGATCCTTGAGGAACACCATGACTAACTTTGGCATGCATGGAGGACTCATCGTTAACATGTACAAACTGAAATCGATCTGATAAATAGGACTTAAACCAGCTTAGAGCGGTTCCTTTAATGCCAATGAAATGTTCCAGTCTCTGCAATAGGATCTGATGGTCAATGGTATCAAATGCAGCACTAAGATCTAATAAAACCAGTACACAGACAAGTCCTTTGTCTGATGCAATAAGGAGGTCATTAGTAATTTTCACCAGTGCTGTCTCTGTGCTATGATGAGCTCTAAATCCTGACTGAAAATCCTCAAATAAACTATTGCTCTGTAGAAAGTCACACAGCTGTTTAGCAACTGCTTTCTCCAGAACCTTAGAGAGAAATGGAAGGTTAGATATAGGTCTATAGTTGGCTAAAACATCCGGATCAAGTTTGGGCTTTTTCAGAAGAGGTTTAATTACAGCTACTTTAAAGTACTGTGGTACATAGCCTGTTGATAAAGATAGATTGATCATATCTAGTATAGAGGTGCTGACTAAGGGTAAAACATCTTTAAGCAGCCTAGTCGGGATGGGGTCTAAGAGGCAGGTTGATGGTTTAGATGAAGAAATTATTGAAGTTAGTTGGTAAAGATTGAGGGAAGCAAAACAGTCTAAACATGTATCTGGTTCTACAGCTG
>NW_025744030.1:0-3332 GCF_021292245.1 Micropterus dolomieu
TAACACTGTAGCAGCTGGATAGAGGATTAGTGACCTTTTAAGGGGAGAGCAGAGGTCAGTGTTTATGTAGGGACTGAACCCTTCTATGGTGTCTAACAGATGTTTACACTTATTCTATAGAACTGTGCCCTTATATGGATTGGTGCCTTAGTTTGCAGACTCAGACCCTTATATGGTGTCTAACAGATACCTAAACATGTCCTATATAAGCTGTGTTTGATGTACAGAGAGACAGAGTGGCCATCGGGCTGGGTCACTCTCCAAGCTGCTGCAGAGCTTGTAATTGATGCTGAACTCCTTGATGTAATAAACTTTTATGATCAAGAACAGTGTCAAGCGGATTTCTTCTCAACACATCATCGCAGCATTATTGTTCGGACACCACAATCATGCCTAAGGCACGTTCAGGCAGATGAGCAGGGAACGAAAACTAAAATCTGACCTCCCTTTCCGGTTTTTGTTTGCCAGATTTAATGGAATGACTGAATGATCGGATGATACATGGACCCAGCTGGGCATGAAATTCTATGTATGTGTAGCACCATATACTGAGTTGTCAGAGGAGCGCCCTCTGCCCATGGTCCATGGCAGATGAAGATTTCTGAAAAAACCTGTGTGCCTCTCAAAGCAGCTTAACACACATGACACAGAGCGAAGGTAAAACTTTACATGGTTGGGGTTAGGTCTGTGAAATCCTGGAGGGACTGTTTAATGATTTAACTATAATTCGAAAGTTAAAAAAACAAATTTACCTTGCAGTTTTCACTTAATCCCACAATTACATCAAAAAAACTCCCAAAATCAACAATCCATTCACACACACACACACAATACACTGGTGGCAGATGCTGCCATGCAAGGTGGTTAGGGTTTCAGTGTGACACTCTTTCTGGAGGAGCCACAGATAGAACCAGGAACCTTCTGATTACTAGACGACCATTCTACCTCCTGAGCCATGCCACCCTAAAATCATTCAATTCTACACCATACTGGAAGCCAATGAAGACAAGCACAGGGGAAATGTGGTCTCTCTCTTTGGTGGCAGGGAACAAGTTGGAGCTGGGACGAAAAGACCTGACTAATACCATAATGAGAACTATAGTTCTCCTTCGAGGGAACTCGAACTGCGTCGGTGACGACACTATGGGAATGCCTGTGGGCGTGGCAGGGCTGAAATCATCATGAAACTACTCCAATCCTATTGGCGTTGCTAGAACGGTAGCGTGTGACGGCGTAATTGGAGGCGTATATAATGATGCCGGCACACCGGAAACATTAGCTTTTTTCTATTCAGCAGGCTTGTCTGGGGATGCCGCATGCCGCATGCCCAGGCAGCTCTCGAGGCTGCTTGCGGCCATTGCGAGGCCCTGCCTCTAACGAGTTTGACGTGCTTAGCGTCATGGAGGATGACTTCCGGGAGCTGGGCCGACGTCATCAGTCTGCGCCCAGCTATGATGAACTAAAGGCGGGCTGGCAGTAAACTAAATGAGCGGCGCCGCCCCCCACGCCGGTCCTGCCCATTCTTTCCTGATTTACACAATGAGTTGCGTCATCCCTCAAGCCGCCGTTCTGGGTCCAGGACGGCGACGGCTGAAGAGAGACGAGCTCAGCCCTCGTTTATCTCCTACCGCTGGAGCCAGAAGCGAAGCGTCGCTTCTCGTGGTCCCCCTCAACAAGCCTGGGACACGAGGCGGCGCTCTCGCCCACAGCCCCCCGAGAAGATGGATCTGAGGACCATCATTCAGTCTCGGCCCGGGGGGATTTCGCAGAAGCATTGCGAACATTTCCACTGTGCACTGTAGTGGATGGCTACAGTCTGCAGTTCCGGGTCCGCCCCCCCTCCCCCCCCAGATTCAACGGGGTGGTCTGGAAGTTCGCTCTCTGCTGGAGAAAGGGGCCACAGAACTTATTTCCCCGCCAGTCAGGGAGTCCGGGTTCTACAGCCGGTACTTCGTAGTTCCCAAGAAGGACGGAGGGTTGCGTCCAATTTTAGATCTGTGGTCCCTGAACCTATCTCTGAGGGGATTCAGGTTCAAGATGCTCACCATCCCGACCATCGTCAGTCACATCCAATCCGAGGATTGGTTTGTCACGATAGATCTGCGAGACGCATATTTCCACATCTCCATCCGTCCTTCTCACAGGACGTTCCTGAGGTTCGCCTTCGGGGGCGTGGCGTACCAGTATCGTGTTCTTCCGTTCGGCCTAGCACTCTCCCCTCGCACGTTCACCAAGTGTATGGATGTAGCTCTGGCCCCGATGAGGCTCCAGGGCATCCACATATTGAACTACATCGACGACTGGCTCATTCTGGCCCAGTCTCGAGAGTTAGCGGTTCAGCATCAAGATGTCGTCCTCGCCCACCTTCAGCGTTTGGGGCTGCAGCTCAACGCGAAGAAGAACGTGCTGACGCCTGCCCAACGGACTTCGTTCCTAGGGGTGGTGTGGGACTCAACGACTATGCGGGCCCACCTGTCTCCTGCACGCGTTGAGTCCATTTTGTCCACAGTGACCAGAGTGCAACGAGGCCGCACCATCACTGTGAAACACTTTCAGAGGGTGTTGGGTCCCATGGCAGCAGCGTCCAGTATAATACTGGCTGCTGCAATGCCCTGCAGTGGTGGTTAAAATCCAAGGGATTCTCCCCGAGGGGAAATCCGCTCCGTCTGATACGGGTTACAAGCAGCAATTCCCTGTCAGTATGGAGGAAACCTTGGCTCCTGTCCCAGTGTCCCGTGTTGGGAGCGGCATGTCGCCGGATAATTATTTCGACAGACGCCTCACTCACAGGGTGGGGCGTGGTCTTGAACGGCCGCTTTGCGAGAGGCTCCTGGCAGGAGCATCATTTCTCTTGGCACATAAATTGCCTGGAAATATTGGCGGTTTTCAGAGCTCTGAGGAGTTTTCTGCCCGCCCTCCGCGGTCACCACGTCCTTGTCAGGACCGACAATATGGCAGTGGTGGCCTATTTGAATCACCAGGGGGGTCTGCGCTCGCACCCATTATGCAAGCTGGCACATCAGACCTTCCTGTGGTCCCAGCAGAGACTGCTGTCTCTCAGAGCGATGTATATCCCTGGGACCCAGAATCAGGGAGCAGACCTGCTGTTGAGACAGGGGCTGAGGCCCGGGGAATGCAGACTCCACCCCAAGGTGGTGGAGATATTGTGCGAAAGGTTCGGCCCCACAGACGTGGACCTGTTTTGCGTCTCCCTCTCGCCCCCAGCCCGGGCGAGAGGGGGTGCCATGGTGCAGACGTGGCCAAGGCTGCGTCTGTATGCTTTTCCCCCAGTCGCTCTGCTCCCGGAGGTTCTGGAGTGGGTCCGTCAGAAC
>NW_025744030.1:3352-11564 GCF_021292245.1 Micropterus dolomieu
GAGACTGCTGTCTCTCAGAGCGATGTATATCCCTGGGACCCAGAATCAGGGAGCAGACCTGCTGTTGAGACAGGGGCTGAGGCCCGGGGAATGCAGACTCCACCCCAAGGTGGTGGAGATATTGTGCGAAAGGTTCGGCCCCACAGACGTGGACCTGTTTTGCGTCTCGAGAGATTACGCACTGTCTGCTGTGGTTCTCCCTCTCGCCCCCAGCCCGGGCGAGAGGGGGTGCCATGGTGCAGACGTGGCCAAGGCTGCGTCTGTATGCTTTTCCCCCAGTCGCTCTGCTCCCGGAGGTTCTGGAGTGGGTCCGTCAGAACAGTGTCAGCCTACTATTTTTTGGCCGACCCGAGTGTGGTTCTCGGACATAATATCGCTCCTGGAGGGTCCGCCATGTCAGGTCCCTATGAGGAGTCGAGACGCTGCTCAGCTCCAGAGCCCCGTCCACAAGAAGGACGCACGGCCTGAAGTGGAAGGTGTTTGCCACCTGGTGTTGAGAACGGGCGGTGGACCCAGTTACCTGCCCGGTGACTATGGTACTGGAGTTCCTCCAGGACCGTTTCTCTGCTGGCCTTTCCCCATCCACACTCAAGGTGTATGTGGCTGCCATGGCAGCGTTCCACGCCCCTCTGAGGGATTGGCCTCTGGGGAGGTTTCCACTGGTCGTGCGCTTCCTCCGTGGAGCCCGGAGGATGAGACCTGTGACTCGTTCCAGGGTTCCCACTTGGGACCTGGCAGTGGTTCTCGAAGCGCTGGCTGAGGCCCCCTTCGAACCCCTGGAGTCGGCTGAGGCCAAGCACCTGATCCTTAAGATGACCTTTATCCTCGCTATCACCTCTCTGAGGAGAGTGGGGGATCTCCAGGCACTTTCGGTTTCTTGATGCCTGGAGTTTTCCCCGGGGAGGGTCAGAGCCATCCTGCACCCCTGGCTACGATGCTGCAGGCGTTTCATCCCCCACCTCATGTGACGGCGGAGGACGGGAGACTTCATCTGCTCTGCCCGGTCAGAGTGCTGAGTATTTACACTCTGAGGTCCTCCCGGTGGAGGAAAGCAGACCAGTTGCTGGTGTGTTTTTCGGGTCCCCCAAGGCTGGGCTCCCCGCTTCCAAACACACAATCAGCAACTGGATCGTTCAGACTATTTCCCTGGCCTATCAGGTGCGCGGGTTACCTTCACCTATTCGAGGCATGGCGGCCTCTAGGGCCCTCCTCGCAGGGGCTTCGCTCCAGGATTTGTGTGAGGCAGCTGGCTGGGCCACTCCTCACACTTTCATCCGGTTTTACAGTCTGGACCTTCCTTCTGCACCCGGCACCCGTGCGCTCTCCTCTTAGTCGTGCCTACGTGTTACTGCACGCTGGGGGCAGGCGGAGGCGGAGGCGTGGCATAGTGGGTATTCTCGTTCCCATAGTGTTGTCACCGACGCAGTTCGAGTTCCCTCGAAGGGGAACGTCTTGGGTTAACGAGACACTGCGTCGGTCTGCCACACCTCACCCCGCCTGGAGTGCCTTGCTTCATAGCAAAGAGCTAATGTGTCCAGTGTGCCAGCATGCTTATATACGCCGTCACACGCTACTGTTCTAGCAACGCCAATAGGATTGGAGTAGTTTCATTCATGATTTCAGCCCTGCCACGCCCAGAGGTGTTCCCATAGTATCGTCACCAACGCAGTGTCTCGTTCCCCTTCTCGGGGAACAAGGGTTACAAACGTAACCTGAGACGTTCTCTATGTTACAAGAAGTTGTGCATTACTGTCACCAGATCATGGGGATGAGGGGAAACAGATCACAGTGATCAAAGGAAATGTTGTATCTAATCCAAAGAAATCACATAGAGAGCAAACAGGGCCTTGGATTGATGCTTAAAGGAATATTGACTATATGAAGGATAAGAAATTGCCCTAATTGACTGAAACAGACCTGAGTAAGGGGAAAAACAGTGTAAAGCTATATCATTACAACTGCACTAAATTGTGAAGGTGATTAATCAGAACACACTGATATACTGTAAGATCTAAGTAAGCTAAACTCAACGGAGGAAGGAAATAAATTTTAATTATATTTTAAATGGACTACTGTCCAAGAGTTTCCATCTCTGTTTCATTCTCACCTCCTGCCTCTGACTGTGGTTATCTCTCATCTCCTTCCCATTGAAATCCCCATCCTCCCCCCGTCACTACTCTCTCTCTCTTGTTGTCTCTCTCACTGCCTTTACTCCCTCCTCCCTAATACGCTCTAAATCTATTCAAAGCTCATCAGTTGATCATCAGCTGCAGAGAGAGAGAGAAGCTGAAGCTGAAATACAAAGCAGGGAGTCGTGACACAAGAACACTTCTCCCTGCTGGGGGTGTGACAAAAGCCAGTAAATGAATGGTTGGGCCGGTGAACAGCTTTATGGTTGTTTGTGTATCTGTGTGGGCAGGAGGCGAGGGAGGGCAACTAGAGTTGCTATCCTTGTGAGTACCAACTCTTTACAGTTCTTATGTATATAAACTCAGCAAAAAAAGAAACGGCCCTTTTTCAGGACACTGATTTTAAAGATAATTCTGTAAAATTCCAGATAACTTTACAGAACTTTATTGTAAAAGGTGTAAATAATGTCTTCCATGCTTGGTCAATTAACCATAAACAATTAATGAACACGCACCTGTGGAACGGTCATTAAGAAACTAACAGCATACAGACGATAGGCAATTAAGGTCACCGTTATAAAAACTTAGAACACTAAAGGTGTATTCACATTGAAAGCGAATCCAGCGTTTTGGGCGGCTTGATTACATACAAAGTCAATGCAAAGCCGCAAATTCCTGTGAATTTGCTCTGGGCGGCGCGAAAGAGGCGTTTGTTGCGACATTCAGTTCAAATTTTTCAACTTGGGGCGAGAAATTCGCTTGACGTAATGTTGGGAAAGCCTTTCAGCGGTGAGATTGTCCAAACGTCACCGCTTCGGAGCGTTGTTTGGAGAGGACCTGGCAAGCGGTGTAATGACAATCCGCTGGCCGACGGAGAGCTGCTAAAGAACAGGGAAGTGTACAGGGAGCAGCGTAAGTCAGCAGGACAACTTCTAAAATGTTTGTTTTCTGAATGGAGCTCGGATCAATCGAGGCTATGCCAGCAGAGCTCTGGGTGGCGGATGTGCACGGAAACTTGCTGCTGATAAGCTCGAGTGAAGATAAATCAATGTTGTATTCCCAAAAGCTAAAGTAAAAAGCTATTTTAGTGAAAGCAGTTAACTCTGAGCTCCTCCTGTGAGTAAGCGACTTTTTCGCTCGAGTTGAAAATTTTCAACTCACATGAAGGACTTTGCGTCGCCAGCAGCGCCCCCCTCTGCACCGCCCAACAGGAAATCGCAGCTCTCTGCCTCTTTGCATTGACTTTGTATGTAAATGCACCGTCCACAACATTCACTTCGCTTTTGTTCTGAAAGCGCCATCAGAAGTTTTCACAGCTGCCTCTGAAGCCTGGGGTGCCCTGTTCGGGGCTGCATTGCAGGGGCGTCTTTAAGAAGACAAGTCGAAGCCAGAATGACCGGGCCATGCAGCACATCAGATTGAGCATGCACACAGCAGGGGTTAAATTGCTATGCACATGCTCATAGAACTGGAGTTACATCCAGGTAACTAGCCTACTATTTCTCCCTACCAAGCCCCCACTGCTGCAACTTTTCTTAGGCCTTCATAAATGTTCTATACCCTCATTGAATTGCTTTGCATTTGTTATCAGACATTCAGGCTTCAGACATTGTCTTTTCCATAGATAAATATTATTTCATTTGATCTTTCTGTAAAACAGCCTTTATTTTTTTCCAATAATTTAAAAGTTCAAGAAACAATCAATCTATTTCTTTATTTTATTATTATTGTATTTGTTGATCCTAATGTTGTTATATACAGTATATGCTTTGGCGTACTGTTTCCATACAATAAGGCTTTTTTTGAATTTGTGAATTGAGAGAGAATGAAAGAGCAAATGAGCAGAGAGAGAGAACGCAAGCGCAGTGGGGGCAGGGAGGTGCAAGAGAGATCCAGAGACATGGGCTGCATGTAGAGAGAGAGAGGGAGAGGGAGAGAGAGAGAGTTGGCTAATGGGATTGAGGGAGCGAGAGTAAGGCTTAGAGAAAAACAGAGACAGAGGGAGAGATAGAGTTGGGGTACACCTGACCTTAAGGAGGGAGAGTAGCTTTTCTGCTAGCCACACACCCATACCCACACATATACATACACACACATACACATACAGGCAGAGGCAATAAGCCAGCCAGCAGAGAGCCTGCCGACCGCAGCAGCCATGACAGATACCGGTGAGTAGCTCCATATCTAACATCCCTTAGTGTGTGTGTGGGTGTGTACATGGTTTCATATGAGTGATGACGTATAATACCAGCTGTGGTTATGGGACTATAGGCATCACACACCAGGGAATGTGAACGTGTGCATTTGAATGTGTATGAGGGATAGATAGACAGATAGATAGACAAACAGATAGATAGATAGACAAATAGATAGATAGATAGATAGATAGATAGATAGATAGATAGATAGACAAATAGATAGATAGATAGATAGACAGATAGATAGATAGACAAATAGATAGATAGATAGATAGACAGATAGATAGCGCTTGTGTTTAATATTCTAAATTAATGATTTAATTTACTTATTTTAATAATTAAATTATTTTAATATTTTAAAATTTATTTTCTCTAATGTATATACTGTTTACTACCAAATTATTAAATTTACCATGGAATATTTATGAAACTATAATAGATCAAATATATAAAGTGAAATAGTTATATCACAGGATAACTTGCAAATTAGTGAGTGAAATAGTTACTACACACAACTGTAATACAATCACCTAATTTAATTTCACAGTTCAAATTCATTTTTTAATCTGACGTTCCATTCTCCCTCCTGTTCTCTTTGTCTCAGCCTCTTTCTCCAGTGCACTTCTTCTCTGAGGGTCAGCTGCAATGTCTCTGTGTTGTGTTGCAATGAAGGCAAAAATAAATAAGACAAAAAAGTAAACAACAATGGCCTGTCATAGAGCTGAACCTTGACACAGTCACTATGACAGACTAGTGCTTCCCCCAATTATCTCCTGAGTGCAGCCAGTAGGTGAAAAAAGGGGGCTGCGTATGGGGCGTAGTCCCCATGACATACCTTTTCTTGCAGTTTTTGGTGTGGTGTGGTACAGGCTTGTTGTCGATTTTGGCATCCCCATGAAAACACATTTCATTTATCTTTAATTATACAACATAAACTCTGCATTTCACGTACCATTATTAAGTAAGTGCAATAATATATGAAACTCCCTGCCGTCTCAAAAAATAGTTTTTAAGGCAAGGCTTAGAGTTGTTCCACTCTACGACGTCACTTTCACATTTCCAGGAACACCAAGCTGTTTGTTTCACTGGGAAATAAGACTGCACTGTTTAGCTCAAGAGTGGAGGGACAGAAACTATTCAGTGGCCAGTAGCTGTCATGCATTACAAGCTGAAGAAACACCACCACGCAACAACCCAGACCCATCTGAAGCCACTGCACCTGCAGATTGATATTTGTCTTATTAATTGCTGATCTGTGGCATGAACCCCTTAAGCAGCATCATAAATGTAAAAACTTCAAAAAATGATCATAGAGGTGAATCAACAGCTCTCACACAGGCACAGCTCTAATAATAATATTAGATAATACGTTTCACTGTGATGGGATTTATTGCTGGACTGCATTGGATTAGAATTAACACTTGTTCCAAGTAATGTGTCCGCCCGCTGCATATACCTATGTTATTGTAAGTATACGTTTGTATATGTGGAAACATGCAGTGCAGTTGAAGCATCTGTAATAAGCACCCTGGGGACTCCTACACAGCACTCTGTGGGACTGATTAGTAAAGTGGTCGCCTGCTCTCTTGTAAAATACACACAGAAGCACATGCACACAGAAGGACCTGGGGGTTAGATCCTGACGTAGCCGGCTGTGTATTAGCTTGATAGCCCCCTCCACTCAGGCTATTTTCATTCGACTTACAAGGGATTAGCTGGGGTGATTACTATCTGCAGGTCTCTCTTCGCTGCGCGTGTGTGTTTGTATATAATGCATTCAAATGTATGTGCATTTGTGTAAGTAGCTCTTAAGATTTCTGCCTGAGCTTTATTCCATGCCAATAATGGAAGAAAGATGTTTCAGATTTATATACCCTAATCAGGCTACAGTAGCTGTGATTAGTGTATTCAACCCTTTGACCAAAAAAGAACATTGATACTGGACAATTGTACAAAACATGGGATTCCTTTCATTGACAACATTATTCTCGCTTTCTATTTCTGCCCATGGCAACTAAGTTATGGTTAAGGTTAGGGAAAGGCTTTGGTTATGGCAAATTAATCATGGTTAAAGTATTGTTAAGGTAAGGCAACTAAAACACACAAGGTTGGCTAACGATTGTGGTTACTGTTAATGAAAAGACAAGTGTCAACTGCAGGTCTGTTACAGAGGCAAACTCCTCCACCACTACAACCCCCACACCGTTACTTTTCACCTTATGACATAAAGGGCACACTGTGAAGGTAATTCTTGTGATCTAATCAACTCTTGATGAAGAATCAGGAATCTCAGGATGTCATACACAGCATTGTTTATTGAAGCCTAGCCAGAGAGAATTGCCACAGCAGAGTGTAGTACCAAACCAAATCTCCAGACAGCCTCTTGGTGTACAATATTTATCCCTTTGCTATGCTATACAAAGGCATTCTTTGCTGGCCTAAATGTGTGTAGCCATCTTACTGGAAGCTAGACTCAAAAGGCACATTAGGATCCGGAGGACACGTGTGTTGCATTCTAAACGGAGACAGTCAGTCTAAGATTGAAGGCTTACCCCAAATATCTCTAAATCACTAAAACGGTAACATTGGTACTGAAGGTGACACTAGTGGAAAGATCATGGGGTCATGAAAAGAGTTCAATCATTTTGTGCCCATCACATTGCTTTAAAATTTAAAAAAAGTTCCTTTTCTGAGGGGTATGAATGTACTATAATGAAATGCATATTTCATACTAATCTGCCCATTAGATTTGGATATTTCTTGTAAATAAGTGAAATCAGGACCTGATGGTGGCACTAGGAGAAAGGTCAGGGGGTCACAATTGTTACAGGTCTAAACTAAATATGATTTTTAATAAATTTATGAGAATACCCAATTATGAATTTTAATATTCAGAAAATATTAATCTATAAATCTCTCGTTACCACCGGAGTTGTTATTAACCTAGAGTCTCCGGACCTCTAGGTAGCTTTTAATAATTATACAATTATTCACCAGTGATCAGTTAGTTAATAATCGCTCAATTATCTTAAATCAATCAGTCAGTCTCATATCTAAAGGGTAAATTCTCTTGGCAGGGACTTAGAAGTAGGCAATACACACAATTCCTTGGTTACAGTGAATTTATGAACTAACTAAGGTGATTTAAAAAGTTGGTTAAATACATCAGAGAAATAAACAATGGCTAAACAATGAGAATGGAGGTTCGATTGTGGTAGGATTTGACTCATACGGCAACTAATGAATGCAATTAGATGATAACTCGGTTAAATTTGTCTAGGGGTTTAAAGATTACATATGCTGGACTAAAGATAAATGGATTAGCAACTATTGGACGTCACTGACCACAGAATGTAGGGTTTTGGTCTTACTGCTTGCTGGTAAACGGTCTCACACTGGCAGAGTCCGTGCGTTCTCGTTTAGGACAGCTTGAAGCTGTCAGCCAGTCGCTTTCTCTGCCAGGGAATTTCTCCGGTGGTCCGTCTCTGGGAGGCTTATTGAAGAAACTTGCAGTGGGGGCCTTCCCAACCCTGTCTCGGGTCAGGTTTAGGTCGTCCTTTGTTATGATGGCGGGACCACGTAGCTGGGGCTGACCTCGGTGAAGTTAGCTCGACGAATAAAGCTTAAAAGAACTTGGTCGTTCTTGAATTAAACTAGTGTAACTTAACGGACTGATAACTTTTAATAAAACAAAAGAAAGAAAATAAAACAAGTAAAGTTGCTGGAACTGAGGGAAACTGAAGTCGCAGCACTTCGCGTGTGTAGCTTCAAGCGAAACAAAGACTTTGTTGCACTGGTCAAATTCTTAGGGCGTTGCCGGGAGGGGGCAAGCCGGGCGCGTGCCGAAGGGGCGTTGAAGAGCCCGGAACAAGCCGGCAGACAGGA
>NW_025744030.1:11664-22376 GCF_021292245.1 Micropterus dolomieu
GGTCCGTCTCTGGGAGGCTTATTGAAGAAACTTGCAGTGGGGGCCTTCCCAACCCTGTCTCGGGTCAGGTTTAGGTCGTCCTTTGTTATGATGGCGGGACCACGTAGCTGGGGCTGACCTCGGTGAAGTTAGCTCGACGAATAAAGCTTAAAAGAACTTGGTCGTTCTTGAATTAAACTAGTGTAACTTAACGGACTGATAACTTTTAATAAAACAAAAGAAAGAAAATAAAACAAGTAAAGTTGCTGTAACTGAGGGAAACTGAAGTCGCAGCACTTTGCGTGTGTAGCTTCAAGCGAAACAAAGACTTTGTTGCACTGGTCAAATTCTTAGGGCGTTGCCGGGAGGGGGCAAGCCGGGCGCGTGCCGAAGGGGCGTTGAAGAGCCCGGAACAAGCCGGCAGACAGGAGGGAAGCGTCCAGAGAGCAGCGGGGAAGAGAGCGAACAACGTCGTGTGTCGCGCTTTTGTTGTCTGGGGCGTGGTTCCCGAGGTACTGTCTTTCTAAACTTTTAATATGTCTACACAAAGGAAAAGAAAATCTATTTGCGTGTATTATAATCAAATATTTTCCCACAAACAAACCGCAATGGTCAAACGGTTGTACTGTTCTAAGTTTAAGCATTTGGTAACAGGAAAACAATTGTCAGTAATTAGACCTTAAAAGGTTAGCATTTCAGAATGATGGCATGTAATACTTATTTCGTCCACTTGGGGGAGCTCAGGTTACATTACGACAGCTTAGATTAATCCAAAAACAATCCTTCCTTAGGAACTGGGAAATTTTGTTATTTAGCCTAAATTCAAGCTGGCAATTAATAAGAGTATAGTATGGCATTTCTTTATCATTAGTTCTAAAGGAATTGTGTGGGAAAGTATTGTGAACAAGCATTGGTTAACAAGCAGTGTCCTTAACCTTGCTGAAAATTAAAACACTGCAAAAGTTATTACTTATTTAGATTCTTTTCAGCAATAATAACAACAGATAGCAACAACATGGTAACATAACTACTCAAATAGAGGCAGCACCACTACTAACTTAGCAAGGATTATTATTTGAAGAGCAGTTTATAATGAAACATTGTTTTAGCTCAAGAAGGCGGGAGTTGTTTCTCCTTTTCGCATACCCTGGCTTATCACGTTTGCACATCAATCTTTGTTTGCATAAGGGAGTTCAGGTCTGTGTCTCTAGTGTCCTGGAGATCCTCATCTAGGCGTGAAAAAGAGTATCTCTTTGATGAGGTAATGAAACACAGAGCAAGGCCAGTTGCCACGGTTACATGTGTGTGGGGGGGCAGTTTAGGGTTTCCTGACCCCTTTTAAGGAGAGTTCTGATAGGCTGTTCAGGGAAACGCTAATCGCTGGTTAAGGTCCCTTTTGTCAGTTTAACAGTCAGGCACCGAGAGTCTTATCTCGGCTGTTGCCAAGTGGCCAGTTTTACGATCAACTGCCTCAGGAATAGCACTTAGGGGAAGCAACCTTTCACCTTTTCCTTTGGGTCTCTTTAGCCGTCTGTTGAAAGTTGATATCTTTATCCCCTCCTCTCTCTCTCCCAGGGAGAGAAGAGGAATTTGGAGTAGCCCAAATTTATTTAATATAAAATGCACAAATCCACACTGTTGGTCCACTACACAATGAACATTAGGCTTCATCTTCTGAGGCACGGAACAATGTGTTTCTCAGGAGGAAGCTTTGATGGATGACAGTTCTAAAGGATAACCTTGCACAATGTACAAAGTAGTATATGCTTAACCTACATTAAAGCTTTCCTCACATGGTGTTTTGTTAATCAGCTCACTGTGCTTACTTATACAATAATACAATAATAAAATCAGACACAGGCAACAGTATAGAGAACACATATATACACACTATAAACAAAAACAAAACCAATATAGACAAACTAAGAAATAGTGCAATTAGCAGAGTGCAAAGAATGCAGGAGTAAATTATTATTATTGTTATTATTATTATTATGTACATGTCGGAGGTGGATGTGATATACAGGTACACATACACATACATGCATACATGTACACATGTATACAGTGTGATGGAGCATAGTGCAAAGGATGCTGGAATAAATAAGTATTATGTGCAGGTGTTATGTACTTGAGGTAGGTGGATTTGGTAAAGTATATACAATGTAACAATATAACAATATGAACAGTTGAATGAATGATGAATAATTTCCTATATATATATATATATATATGGATATGTTGTGGAAGGAATGGTTTGAACAGGATTTAGGCAGCCTCTCTTCAAATCCAGCATGAACAAAAAATGTCCCAGTATTTTAATGAAGCACAATATGGTGTTGCTGACAGATGGCATACCCAGAGCACAACATTTAGTCATAAACAGAGGACTGAAAATGGATCAGACTTTGTATAGCCTATTATAATCTATTAAAACTGCCTTGATTAGCCAGGATAGAGATCCTGCATATTGGTGTGGACATAATTCTAGTGTCCAGTAAGGTACTATGAGCTATTTAAGATATGATGGTTGGATGGAGATTGAAGTTTGCTTTGTGTGGGAGTTAAAGGACATATCCTGTGCAAAGATAACTCTGAGAGTCCTCATGGTGGCGCTGGAGGCCAGAGCAATGCATCTAGAGTTACTATAGCTTTACATAATATGTTTCAGAGGAGTTTGGGGCCAAGTATAATAGTTTTAACATCAAAAAATTGCAGGTCATCCAGGATTTTACATCCTTAAGGCATTGGTTTCATCTGGCTTGATCAATATAATTAGGTATCATCTGCATAACAATGAAAATGTATGGAATGTTTCCTAATAATATTTCCTAAAGGAAGCATATAGGATTGGTCCAAGCACAGAACCTTGTGGAATTCCTTGAGTAACTTTGGCATGGCTGGAGGATTCATCGTTAATATGTACAAGCTAAGATTTGTTGATAAATAGGACTTAAACCAGCTTAGAGCGGTTCCATTAATGCCAATTAAATGTTCCAGTCTCTGTAATAGGATCTGATGGTTGATGGTGTTGAATGCAGCACTAAGATGTAACAACACAGACAAGTCAATTATCTGTCATTTGGGCTATCAACAGGTTCTTCTGGAAGGCTGTCTATAACTCAGGTGTCCACAAAAACATGTGAAAGTGAGAGTGGATCTCTGGAAAAGATCAGAAACTCATCCAATTACATGTCCCTCAGGACATCATTCACCAGACATTTGCAGACTGCAGGGGCGTTGGTAAGGCCGAATGGCATAACAACCCATCACGGATCTGGTCACTTAGCAAGAGTCATGGCATGGGGGTCATGACAATATCAGATATTTCAGGTATTTCTAAGGTTCCTGAGTTTGTCGATTAATTTTGTCTCTAATAATTTGAATTTTCAAATCAGCTCATGAAGTGGGCTATTGGAATATATGCCTCACTGGCTACAGTGCTGAAAAGAATCCTGGGTTGTTCTTATTATCCTCTATTAATGATGAGTAATAGGCTGCTTTGGCATTATGGCGGGCCTTCCTATATGTTTTAAGACTTTCTTGCCAGACTAAACAAGATTCTTCCAGATTGGTGGAAATCCGTTTCCTTTTTCAGTTTTCGAGATGTTTACCTGCATTCATGCTAACACCAAGGGTTTAAATTTTTGGTAGGGTAGGTTGTATGCCTGCTCTCATTCTACTACAAGTTTTGAAAGATTATGTCCTCCCCCCTCATATGTTTGGTTTGGTCCACTGCCTACCTTTTTCAGAGTCTTAGTGACTTTAATTTTAAAAAGCTACTAGTAACAAATCTAGTGAGTATATCAGGGGGAAAGTGACAAATATACAAAATCTATTATATTGTAGTCTAATTTATTCCCCTGCATACTGATCAGAGTATTCTCAGTCCGTGTCTCTCCTTCTCCTCTCGCACTGTGCACAGGCAGGCAGGATTGAGAGTGAATTTCTGTGGTTACGTGGATGCGCTCTGAGCTGCACAATAACACAGATAAAAACTTTCGTTTACATAACCATAACAAACTGGAATAATTTACTCACTTATACTTTACCACAAAAAATAAGAACAGAATATGGAGAGAAATCTTTTGGGTATGTAGATGACAGACTGAACCATAGGAGGTATAACTCTTTGCTAGTTTCTCACTGTTCGTGTTCCATTTTATATCAATCCTAATACTTTGAATTGTACGCGAATGCTTTATATTGATTATATGCATTTTTCTTTTTTTAAATATAGATTAATGTAGAATACATTGAGGTGATTTTAATATATATGAATGAAATTTAAAGAAATTGTTATGTAAAGTATGTCAATCGTGGACCCCATGAATATTAGCTGATTGCCAAGACCCCTGCTAATGGGGAGCCTTTAAATAAATAACAATCAAAAAGCAGGAGAAAAAGATCATTTGCTGATTTAATTTAGGTTTAATATTTATGTATGTGTTTATTAAGGTGGGATAAGGAGGACTGGCATATTCTTATCTTAACATGTTGTTGCTGTTGGTGGTGTATGTTTGTGTGGGTGTTGCAGACTCTCTGAGCGAGGCACTAAAGGCTATCAGTGTGAGTACAGAGCTGATTGAGGAGGAGCTCAAGCCTCATTTGGACACAGTGCTGGCTGCTCTGCTGGAAAAGAGTAAGTCATGTAATGCACACACACACATCCACACACACACACAAACAGACCTACCTTCCATCTCCATTCATTTACTCTGGTTTGTCACCATATCCCAGAATTGGTTATCAAACAGTAAACTATTTCACACAGCTCAGCTCTAACTTTTTTTTGCTTTGCCAACTGTCATCTGCAGCTCAGCCTAAATATTTCTTATATATTACTAGGGAAAAAAAATGACTGTGCTCCAAAAGGTAGCACAACTCACTGAATCACTAAATCCAAAAGAGTCTTCGGGGGAACATAAATGTGCTCTGCAAATGTCATAGCCATCAGCCTGCTACAGTAGGCCCTTTCTATATACACGGAATATGTAACATTGCTGGATTTATCTGCCAAAGCCTAGCTTAGTTAAAATGATGATTCTGTAACATATATGGTTCGTAATACTTCTAATCAGACAAAACAGGACCATTACATTCAACTGCAGTGCTCGCAGAGAATAATGATGTAAAGTGATGAATTCCCCCCTCCCTTGTCACCGTACTTCTGCAAGATGAACATGAAACACAGGCTACACTACTCTTGCTCCGGATATTTGGGTACTGAAATACCCAGACAAGTGATTTGAGAATGTGGCCTCTAACTATATTAATGAACTTGATGGTGAGTCAAAGAGCTGTCTTATATGCCAATGCTCTATAACAGACTGTAGGTCAAATCATGTGCACTGAATTGGTTTTTGTCATGTCAGAATTATTTTGGGGCTATGTTTTGTTTATTAAGCTGGTCTGTGCAGGTGCATAGCTGTGCTCATAAATTCCTATTAGAAGTCAAAATAGCTGAGTACTACTTGTTATGTTCATTATGATCTTTCCATAACTTACAGTTTTAAATGTTACTTATATGCCTTTCTAATATGTTTATTAGTTATATAACGGTATGCGGAGTAGGCCTATATTTGATAGCGCAATTCAAATTAAATTAATTTATTGTGCCAAAAATCTGATGCTCGCCCTTCCCAAAAATCCTTCCACCGTGTCTGTACTGGTATAACTTTCTAGAAGTATCTGACCTCGTCAGATTGACTTTTCTAAGAAACTTGATTGCTTTTTTAGACATCAGACCAACATGTAAGATTTGCTATCACAGACAGTATATGTAACAAAGTGCATGTCATTAGCCTGGATTTTGTGTTCACATTCAATATTCTGCATAAGGATGGCACAATTAGCCTGTTAGACTGTCACATATATTGGGTGAAAGTGAAAGTCTGATGGTGGCAGTAGAGTAAAGGTCAGGAGGCCACCAAAACGTGTCATTTTTAATGCAACGACAAGAAGTCGTTTGAGTCTGAGTCACATTCTTTTTGACTTGAAGTCACATCACAGCTTTACTGTATAAACAAGCACTACTAGCCATCCTGCCATTGTTTTGAAATCCTGCCATTGTTTTGATTCTGAATAAATGGATTTGTGTCCACAGAGAAAGATGCTGCTGTTGAGATTGCCAGCAGCGGGATTCTACCCACACTGGCTCAAGCCTTAGAGAGTAAATGCAGCCTGAGCTGCCAGGTGGCTCTGGTAGTGGCAGAGATGGCCCGGGAAGGTAGGATAGTGCTATAGTAATAAGGAATTGTAACTCTTCAAATTTCCATTGTTCTGAGCACTTTCAAGACTTCTCATCCATGCTGCCAAAATTTTGACACATAGCTGGATGTTGTTTCATGAATCAGTTCACACATTATATGCCTTTCGTGAGTAATGAGAGTGAAAAAATAAATGAATCTCCTTTGCTCCTTGACTAACTTGTTGTACACTGGGAAAAAGCCACTTTTGAAAAGCCACACTCATGCTGAATTACAGCAAAATGTTGAATATATGTATTGTGGCTATGTGCCATCAATATTATCTTTTTCTCTCATTATAAATGTTCAATTCACACCCAAGGTACATCTTGTTTGTTCAGCCAGTGAGATTTGGGCATCCACCAAAGTAATTGGCCCATCTTCCTTTTAAAAATGGTGATGACAAAACAAGAATTACAACAGCAGAAGAGATACATTACTACCACCAACCAGTCCCAAACAGCTGTCACACACTGACAACTTCAAAACCAACCAAGCATCAGCAAAACCTTTTCCAGCTTTGTGTTGGTTGATTGTGTTGATCCTTTATGAGAAACAATCCCACAGTGTACATATAGTGTCACACATACAGCCAAAAGTAACAGCTTACTGTTAATCACCCACCAGGCCTCTGCCACGTCAAGTCTTTGTTACTTTGACCACTGTTCTGGAAGGGAGGGCCATAGCAGATACTGGCTCATCATACACCCCTCTGAATGAAATTGTTTTATGCTGATAAGTGAATAAGTGAGAATCTGAATCCTTGGTTAGGAAATCCCTTCTACTTGGCATGTGGGGGAGGAAGATGGCAGGAGATGGCACTAAAATTACAGGGTCACACATACACTTTACCTGTGGTGGTCTTGTCATTAGAGGCCCTGGCTTGCCCCATTGTCTTAGGTCTGGATTTCATGTGTGTCATAGGCCTGCAGATGGATATTGGAAGTAACAGATGGATATTGGATGAACTGGGTTAACACCAACAATGACAATCTTGGTGATTGGGGCTAGAAGGGACATCTCTACTTCTTCTCTGCCATTGACCCCAGACAATCAATCAAGTCTACCCAGGCCAGTCTCAACGCAGAGCTCTTGTACAGGGCAATTGAGGGAGCTCAAATGGATGCAGCAGGGAAGAGCTGTCTCTTTCATCAACTACAGGAGAACTGTGATATATGCACTACTAAGTTGGGATGTACGGAGGTGCTTCCTCATAAAATCTTCATCACCCAGGATATGCCAATAAAACAGAGACCCTATCAGCTCCAGCAAACCTTCAGGTGATGAAGGAACTAATTGAGGAAATGCTGGAGATGGATGTTATTGAACCCTTATCTTCAGCTTCGTCCTCCTCAGTGATTCTCATTACTAGAAAGGACAGACAATTGAGGTTTTGTGTTAATTTCATAAAAGAGGTATGAGGTAACCTACACTAATGTCTATCCTTTCCCCATCATCCAAGAAATTCTGGACTCCAGCATTGTCCTGAAAAGTGGTTATTGGCAATGCTGGATGGATCAGGACAACATTGACAAAATGGCTTTCACCTGTCCCCTGGGGCTCTTTCAATTTAAAGGTATGCCATTTGGACTTAAGGATGCCCCAGCTACCTTCCAGAGGCTGATGGAATGGCAACTTTACTGTCAACATAAAGAAGCGTAAATTGACGGTTACCACCTTATTGTGCCAATCTTCTCTTAGGCTGCTGAACCACAAATTCCCTTAAACCCAAAGGAGCATACACCTCTGAGTACCAACACTCTTTTGAGACCCTCAAAAGCTACCTTGTACCTGACCCACCCTGTATCATCCCAACTTTGACCTGCCCTTTGTGGTGTACACTGATGCCAGCCATGTTGGTTTCCGGACTATGTCTAACAAACTGGGTTAGGTTCAGAGGAGGTCTTGGCATGTGGCAGCAAAAGCCTCAATAAAGCAGAAAGTAATTACACTGAAAAAGAGTGTTTGACGGTAGTGTGGAAAATAGTAGTACTACCTAGAGGGTAGAAACTTCCTGTATTCTTTTTTTGCAAGAGTTTACCTTTGAAGTGGAGTATCAGAGGGGGGAGTATAATACAGTACCAACTTATCCAGTGTCCCAAGTGACATTGCTTGCAGTAGGACAACAGCATTTGCTATGCTGTAAGTTAAGGGGGAACCTTGCAGTGAAGATATGGAGAGCACAGCAAGAAGACCTGGAAATATTGAAAATATACCTTAGTGTATGATGGATGGTGGCCTCAATCACCTCTATCAAATTCACCATCTTAGAAGATAAAGTCTACCGAATCTTCCACAGCAGCATCTATTTTCCTATAATAATCTATCAGGGGTGGCGCGGTGGTGCAGTGGTTAGCACCGTTGCCTCACAGCAAGAAGGTTTTATTAACGTTTGATCATGAGGGTAGATTGATTCTACTTGCAAAATTAGGCTATTAGATCTGCAGATCGGACTGTCCGTCAAGGGGGAGTTCAAAAAAGGGTGTTTTGCAAAACCATGAAATATGCAAAACACCCTTTTTCGAACTCCCCCTTGACGGACAGTCCGATCTGCAGATCTAATAGCCTAATTTTTCTGTGTGGAGTTTGCTTGTTCTCCCCGTGTCTGCGTGGGTTCTCTCCGGGTGCTCCGGCTTCCTCCCACCATCCAAAGACATGCAGGCTCGGCTAGTCTCCGAAATTGTCCTTAGGTGGTTGTCTGTTTATGTGTGGCCCTGCGATGGACTGGCGACCTGTCCATTGTGTACTCCACCTTTCGCCCAAAGTCAGCTGGGATTGGCTCCAGCCCCCCTGTGGATGGATAACTACATACCAGAATGTCTGGGAACTCCTTCTCCGGATGTTCAATGAAGAGCCAATATGAGGCCATCTTGATAGATACAAGACCTGTAAAAGGATGCAAGCTTTGTTATATTGGCCAGGACTGAGTTTGGAGATTAACAAAAACAAAAAATAAAGGCTCCGGGTATTTCCTCCTGCCGACCGCAGAATGAACATGGGACCAGGAATAAACCATGGATGCTACTAAATCAGGTACGATTGACTCTGCCTCTTCATCTGTGGTACAATACACTGTACGTCACCATTTTTAATGCGTGGTGGATGCCCAAATCCCATTGGCAGAACAAAGGAGGTGTGACTGGGGTGTGAATTGAAAATTTATAATGACAATGCAGTAAAATAGAATGTATAGTCATATTAACATGTATCATATTACATCATATGATCATAATTATATTTATGGTTTGATTTCACTTTATATAATATACTATGGCTTTAATAAAGCTCTGGTTCAAGCTGAATATTTACTGTAACACTTTATATACTGTATATGAAAATATGTCGCAGAATAGTGGGGAATTTTATTTTATACTTTTCATTAAGGTTAAATCTTATGTAATGTTGCAGCTGCAGTCAGGGAGCCATGCATTGAGGCAGGCCTGGTGAAGGTGCTTGTTCCCCATCTGAACAGCAATAACCAGGAGATGCTGCTGAACACTGGCAGGGCCATTGGACGCATCTGCTTCGACAACTGTAAGTAGGTCTGACAGTGCTGTCTTGGTCAGCAGGGTTTACTGATGATGACTGAACAGTATGCTTATGAGGCAAAGTCTGGGTTCTTTTGAAGACTACAGAGAGTGACAGACAGCAAGTCAGTCTTCAAGTTGAAATAGGTACCATGTATATGGCCTCTAATTCTCAAATGTAAAATTATGTATTATTAAAATTGAATTAAATTTAATGAATTGTGTGCCATTAACATTTCTACATCAGCTGCCTGATCATTATAGTAAACCACTGAAACATGATGTTGAAAGGAGACAATTGCCTTGTTGTTGTTTTTGTTTTTGAGACAAAAATACACCAAATACAAATCAAAAAACAAAATAATAAAAGAATGTGTGTGTATATCTGTTACTTTATCCTTGATCTCTTCCACTCTCTCTCTCCCCCTCAGCATACCAACAGGACCAGTTAGTCCAGAATGGTGTAATCCCTCGGCTGGTGTCCATAATAAGGGAGTATCCAGAGAATGACCCCCTGGTCAACGTGTGTCTGCTGGCCCTCTGTAACCTGGCTGACATGGGTGATTATTTAGTAATTGCATTTATAACAATAATGAATTATGAATCAGCTGTGATTTGAATCACATCATCTCAGTATTTAGACCTGTCTTTCTACATCTGCAGGGCTGCTCTTTTAAAGAGGTGGTATTATGCTTATTTTCAGGTTCAAAATCTTAATTAGGGGTTGTACCAGAACAGGTTTACATGGTTTAATTTTCAAAAAACACCATATTTTTCTCATACTGCACATTGCTGCAGCTCCTCTTTTCACCCTGTGTGTTGTACGCTCGGCTCTTGAGCTACAGAGTGATGCATCTTACTTGTACAAAATCTTTGTTGGGAGTTGCACATGCGCAGTTCCCAGGTAAGGACTACTAGCCAATCAGAAGCAGAGAAGGGCGGGTCGTAAGAAACAAGG
>NW_025744031.1:0-21433 GCF_021292245.1 Micropterus dolomieu
ACACACACACACACACGCACAGCAGCCCGAGTACATGGGTCATTAGGTGCAGTAATCATCATTTAAAGCGAGTAGCTCAGTCCTCGCAGCCCTTTGTTTATTTGGCTTTATTGATGATATGGAGCCAACGGGGGCCACAGAGAACAGTGGTCATTATGAACTGTGGTTATTTTTCCGGTCCGACCAAAGAATATCCGAGAGATTCGGCCTTCCTGCACAAATCAGTAGGTACGCTTCCTACACAAACACATACCAAACATTTAAAGTCGAAGTTTGGAAAACTTTAGCCGACACATCTTATAAGCCATCATATCCATCTTTCTTTGATTAATCTCTCCCTCAGGCTGGGGAGAACGTTGTTGTTGGCAACTAGTGATCCATAACTTCAAAGTGATTTCAATAGGGATGAAACGGTATAAAAATTTCATATCACGATAATAGGGACCAAAATGATCATGGTTATCAGTATTATCACAGTATTAAGTAAAAATGTGCAGAAAAAGATTAAAATGTACTGATACACACACTGAAACCATTTCAACAAGTTTTATATTGAAAATTACAAATAAAATTGCCATTTTGTTTGCATAGACAATAAAATAACAGCCAACACCTTTTGTAAACATATGAAAACCATCTAAGTGTGCATTATCAAGATTTTATATTATATAGGTAATACAATGACCCCATGCAAAATTACAAATAAGACAGTGATAGTAACTGCAATGAGCAACAACTGACGTAAATACAGAGGAGTCTGCAGCGTGTCTCCTGTTCTGACACTTTCACAACTAATTTGATAGCTGCTGGATTCAAAATGAACAAGACATGCTGGCTGGTTGACTAAACTGCGTAACATGTTATTATGTGCAGTGGACGAATAGAGTCGGCAGACATATGACGCACACAGCAGCAGAAAAACATGTAGCGTTTTTACAAGCGCAGCTAACACTGAGAGCTTCAGTTCACAAGCTGTTAGCAGGTCAGACAGACAAACCAAAGCTATAAGTTAACTCACTCTGCATTCACTATAAGGTAATTTTCTTCAATCAAGTTGATAATAGCAGGGTAACTGAACCCGGTTATCATGGTAATTAAAATGTGCACAGTAATAATAACAACCATCTGGAATTTTACCATGGTTTATTATTAAAGTAAGTAGTTAGTAATCGTTTCATCCCTAGATTACAATCAACACATTTTAGAAACACCACTATGAAACTAAAAATACAATGAAGCTAAAATGAAGAATGTTTTCCTTGTTGCGCCACCAATATATTTCAGTCATAACAATAAAAGACCAGGAAAGAAGACTTTTTCCCCTTTCAGTCCCCAATTTATGCAACAACGTGTCCCACATTTCTTCTGTGCTCCTATACTACCGTTTTTTACATAAAAAAACATGAGGTGATGGTGTTGATTCAAGGTAATATATAGGTATCAGCAGAACTGGATATCTTTCCTCGTTATTTATGACTTTACGTTTTCCATTTAGCCAAGCATGCATGTTCACTCTGTCTCCTTGCTCCTGTACTCCTTCTAAAATCATTCCACCAGCTTCAACATCTTTAAACATGGCAGACCTATATCGACTATGGCGGTCATAGGCTGGAGGACAGAAAACTGAGGAGACATCGCTGCATCGATTGAGAACTGGCAAAGACCCCAAATCTGAGATATTGGGTAGCCAATGATTGTAACCTCCGAATGATTGCAAGAAGATCCTCCCCTGGGAGGACAGCCCTCTATAACGGAGTGAGTGCAAACTGCACATACCAGCCGGGTGAAAGAGAGGACTCTCAAGTTCAAAAGGCTTCACCTAAACCTGAATAAACACTGCCTGATAAATGACCAGAAACAAGAGCCATGGAAGACCTTGAGAAATCCTCCCCCAGGCCAAAAACTTGTGCTACCAGTCAAACTCTCTGATGTGCACACACACTCTGAGAAGCAGATCTTATTATTCAACTCTATTCATCAGGCTTTTACCGCTCGATGCTTTGTTTTGTTGTCACGCTCTGCTAGCTTTGGCTATCCTTGAAACAGCCCTGGAAAATTATAATGATGACCAAAGCTTTGGCCTCATACAGTAAAGGTCTACAGGGGAGTGAGTTTACTTGAGACATTGTTGACCTGGATCCAATTTTCTTGATTGCTTTTCTACAGAGCTACATGCATCTCGTCTTCCAGAGCATACAGAGGAAGACCAAATGAGGCGCTAAAAAAATATACAAAACATATTTGATATGGCATCTGAAAAGGGACAAAAAAAACATTACATTACATTGCGGGTAATCTTGAATTATCGCTCAGCATGTACACAGATCCATTTGCCTTAACAAAAAAATTTACATTAGAAGCTGGATAAAAGATACAGCATGTTGCAGGGCTGATTCAGGGATTGCATTAGATGTTGGAATGGATTGGACAGATGTCATATATACTATGGACAGATATAATATCAGAACCCTGTAACGCTGTAGTGAAATAAACAAGATGTCATAATCAATTTGTGTAGTGGGTGGAAGAAAATAGGCCAACATCCCAGATCAAAAATACTGAGAGTTCCTCATCCAAGCTTCCTTAAAATTATCTAAAAAAAACAAAAAAAAAAAAAAAAAAAAAACTTTACTACATCAACAGCAACACAAAAAGATACCAATCATGTTTAGCTCCATATTGTAATCCACTCAAATGTGATTAAATAAATTCCAACCACAGAATTTCAATTCCTGTAACCATAACCCCTTTTGACAACTGTTGTCCACCACCGACCTGTAAGCCACTGTACACACTAAACAAACCTGTTCCACCACACACAATATATCTTTGTGTTTGGTTAGGCGTCATCCTTTCATCCTCTCTGAATGTGCGTATTCAGAGAATCAGGACCACTGTGCAGCCAAACAGCCAACAGGCACAGTGGAGTTAATAAGAGCCAAGCACATGGATTTTAAAATAGAGCAGTGGCAGGTGGGCACGCCAACAAAACATCCCGAAAAGAGCCCACATGGGATCTGCTCTGAGACCTCGAGCTGAAACAGTACAAATGCTGCAGATCAGCTTTATGGACCTCCTAATAGAACCACTTAGTAAAACACTGGTCGATTTCTGAATACAGGAGACCTTCGGCACAATACTGACTTCCTGTATCCCTTATACTTCTGTGGCTGAACAACAAATCCATCACACAAACCCAATAATACACACTGTGGTATGCTACTCCTGCAGTTTAGTTACAGTATCTTGTTTTACAGCCCGGAGAGAAGAAGCCTGGACTGGAAAGTGAATTCCATCAAGACATTTGATTGCACACCTCTAAAGCATCAGGAGGGTGAATGTTATTCCAAATTATTAATGTAGGCTGGAGACCTGAAATGCAGATCTTCTTCAGCTGCACGGTGAGGGAGAGGGAGATCAAAGAGGAGGGTCTGAGAAGAGAGGAGTGAGTGAGGTTGTTGCTTAAACATTTCACATCTATCTCAGCTCCTCGGCAACAAGCCCAGTCATTTCTTCACATAAATACTTCAGGAATGAGACTGCATTGATGAAGCAGAGGGGGAGATGGGAATGAAAAACACACCGCAAGTGGAGGAGGAAGGGTGGAAGCAATAGATAGGCGGATAGGAGGTGAGATGCTGCATTAATGTTATGACATTAACTCCATAAGTGGCTCTCATCTACTCTGAGAGCTGCAACAGAAGCACAGCGCTGGTCAGCTACAAATAGAAACCAGATAAAGATGCAGAGAAGCAAAGAGTGGAACGGCAAAACAGAGCCATTACTGTAAACTAAAAATAAAAGACCTGGGTAAATATTTGAGCACAGTGCCCAGATCCTGCAGATCAGACAACCCCCCAGAAACATGGCGTGTTTGGTGTAGACGGCTTCATGTGGAATTAAAGCCACTGTAAAAACGCCGCCATTTCTGGCCTTTGCCGTACTTCAACACATTCAGAAAGCCCTTTTAAAAATAGGACATTTCTAAAGAGGGCTCATGGGCGAGGCTGTCATGACAGTACCTGGCTTGGCTCTATTCATGGATCTTACAAACACAAGCCCATAGCAGCCTCCGTCTCTCCCCTGCTGCCTGCACACAGAGGACACATTCATCCCAAAGTGGGCACCATGAGGAGACTGGGGGGGGGGAGACAGACAGACACTTCAACTTAAAGGAATTTTTTCAGCCACTCTCACTATCCCGGCTGTGTTGAAGGCGCAGGGGAAAACACAATCATGTGCCTTTCCATCGACATGTGGCGATCAGATAAAACTGACTCAGTTTTGACATGATGAGCGGTGAGTTAATGAGCCCGATCTTTGGCAGGATAAGAGCATTCCTCGCACAAACTGGGAAGGATCCCGTGGCCTTCTTCTCACTCTGCAAGCAGAGGTTGTGAACTTTAAAGGGCTTCGACAACGTGGGAGGGCGTTGCGTCATGTTCATTTGTCTTTCTTTCTAGCGCTTCTCTTTTGGATGAGAGTCAGGCACAGCTCCGCACTCCACCAGTGCATATGAATGGCACCCATGAAGGCATGCCAAAGCTGGGGCTCAGAGAGGCAGCTCAAACATGCACAACCGAGTTATGAATATGATAATCAGAAAAGCGTATCCAATGTGTTGTGCGAGGTTGGAAGTATACTCCTGGGAATACATAATGACATGGCAAGGCTGCCTTCACAGATAGCTGAAAACCCCACAATCATGCTCCCATTCCTTTGCTCCAGATGATAATGTAATTACTGTGTAACTAAAGTCATATGCAAACACAGGCATGTTGTTTGAGTAAAACAGAGCCATTTCTTTTAAAGAGAGACCCAAAATCTTTCCACTTGAGAGCATTTATATTCTAATTTCCAGCCATTTTGAAAAGAAGAAGCCTGGATTCACTTACACATTTGCAGTTGTTGTTTTTTCCACCCCAAACTGGGGGCCAATTGGGGAGGGGGAGGGGTGCCCCCCCTTCCTCCACTGACCCCCGAACAAAATGTAGTTCAAACTCTTTACATTTTTACTTAAAAGAAAGCGTTGCTCTGAAGCAATGAATGAGAAAAGCAGTTGTATTCACGACTTCCACTCTCTGTAGTATGTCTGTTGTTCCTCACACAAAGCAGGCAGTTGGACCAATGAACTAACTTAAAGCAGCAGCAGCAAATCCGTTAGAAAAGCATGGAGGTCAATGTCGGGGTCCGCATCAATGAGTGTCTGTACTCTGGACGTTTTTTCTTGTTTTCCAGCATCTGAATGAATAGTAATGTGTGTGCGCTGTGTGTATGCAATGTACAGTAGCGTGTTACCAACCTTGGAGGCAGATAATACCGACTGCGTACATGGTATCCACCGGTGATGTCCTCCTGTTAATCACCGCGGGGTTTCTCCTGCCCTCCCTCCGCCGGGTCTCGCTCCTCTCTCCTGGTAGATCCATGACTGTCCTGGTGCTCGGCGGCTCCCCGGTGCTGTTCTCCGGCGCTACGGGAGAGCCGTAGGACTAAAGGGGAGCGTCAAAGAGATCCGTGTGTCGGCGTGTGCGTACAGGTGAACTAACCCCGTAACCTGCGCAGGTCCCCCGGGGAAGCCAGACGGCCCGCTCACCTGGTTGTTTTGGAAACTAGCAGGAGCGAGACAGAAACATGTGGGGAAGCTTCGGTTTACAGGCCAGCCACACAAACGACTTAACGAGTTCAGACTGAGAAGCCCCGCCGAAAGTTTCAGGCGAAGTTTAAACTTCCAGGCGGCTCACGGGACGGAGGGCTGGTGTGAATTTAGGCCGCAATAGTTCACTACAAACCGGTCTGCGTAGCCGCCGTCTGCCTGCGTCCAGAGCCGCCGACCGCCGGGCAAGTTCAGTGTTCAACAAGAGTGAGTTTCGCTCAGCAGTGTTTCCAAGTTGGCTTCCTCCCACTCGCCTCAGTGATTATTTTTTTTACACCCGCGTCAAGTGGGCCGAAAAAATACACGCAACTTCCTGTGTGAACTTTCAAAATAAATGTTAAAATGTGTGATTTTTTTCAATTTTGCACATTTAGCCTACACATTGAAATTTCATAACTTTCATAAGAAAACAAGGTTTTATTCTTATGTTTTGGTGTGAAATCTGAGCTCCTTTTATTTCAACAGTATGTACACACCAACCCCTCGTAAATTTCAACTATTCCGTAGTTCCACACAAACCGTACCTCAATAATGTCATCAATGTAATTCTATTTTGAAATATAAAAATCCAACATCCGGTATAATTCTGTGTATCTATTGTCGCTTGACGTATATTCCCGCTATCCCTACAGTGGAGCTTCCGGTGCCCGTACCTGACCTGGGATAAGGAATACAACACTGCGACCCCCTGGTTCAACCTGATCACTTCTCCCTCAGATAAATGAATGACATTTTGTTACCATGCAGATTAATTGCAAAATAGATTGGATTGTCAGTTAAATTAGTAAATGGACGTATTTAAATGTATATCTATATCCCGGATTGTAATTAATTTAACAGCTTTTTTTCATGATGCTCTCATATAACAGTTAAACGAATGAATGTCATTATTATCGCAGATATAATGACATTTTGTATGGCTTTTCTCAATGTAGGTAAAAAGATAATACCTAGTAATAATACTGTTAAGCAAATAAATAAAACAAGTAAATAACTAATTAATTAAGTACATAAATAAGCAATGTCCTAAAACAGCAGTGATAACCGCTAAAAATTTAAAAAGAAACACAATATAGCCGTATTAGCAGCTTAATGTTTTACAGCTACAAGGGCTGTTTATGCAGTGCAATTTAAGACAAATTTAAAACACAAACCAGCAGGAAAGCAGACTCCTGTTGTACATTCAAGAGTTTGACAGGTGATAAATGGCACAAACCCAGTGAGTTGTGCCATGCACATACATCACCCTCTGCACTAGGAGACAGCCCCTGCTGGCACCACTGGTAGTGCTGTGCGTGGGACTGGTGCCATGTTGCTGGTCCAGCTGGCACCTAGATGGCTGATAAAACATGCAGTCAACCAGGCTAAAGGATTAAAGGGTCAAACCAGTGTTACCTGATCATAGGAAGGGGCTGCAGTGAAGGAGGCAGGCCTGGAGGATACGTCACTTACCTTACTCTCTATGAATTCCTAACTTGAGAAGAAACAGGAATGCTTCAATAGGAAGGAAGAGCAAAAACCTGCACACTTCTTTTATTTGAAGTTGCTGAGGGCATGGTGTCAACTCTCATGCACTAATGACTTGTTTGCTTCCAAGACAACTTGGAGAAGGAGCCTGACAGCTCTCTGTAGAACAAAACCATCCTCAGATCCATTAAGGCAAAGCTCTCAAGAGTTTCTGAAGGGTTGAGGCTCCACATTAAAGCTGTGACACACTGAGGGATTACCACTGAGCGGAGAAACCCCGGGCTGACTTCTACCAGGAGGAGGGGAAAACTCTGGGAGACGCATCACATCTTGGCAAGGCATCGGTGATCACAGGGTTCCCACACTTACTTAAGACACTGGCGTATTAGATCAGGCTTGGTGGAATTCACTGCATTATTATCTGCAGGTTTGGAAGTTTTTCTTTAACCAGAAACATATTTTCAAGGCCTGTAGGGATTCCTCACATCAGCCACAAAAAATTACAAAAACACAACAATGATAGAAAATTGTTGGTTTTATTTCTGAATCATATTGGACAGTGGTTTTGATGTGTTATTAGACAATATTTATGACATAGGATTGTTTAAGAATCAGATCAAAACAGATGCACATTCAATTCTTACCAACAATGACCGATTATGAACCTAAACTAATTATTCCTGCTATATGTCCTGACGAGGAATTAAATGATTTGTGAATATATGATCATTTTCTGTTTTATACATGTATTACAAAGGATGAAAACAAAAACACAGATGCATACGTAAAACAAAAAAACCCCAAAACCAAGTCAAGAATAATTACAAGACAGTCCAGTTCTTCTGAATAGCTTTACTAAAGAAAAATGCAATCAAAGACGGAAGACATCCGAGTATTGTGCAAAATCTATAATTTTCACAAAGTAGGAATCTAGACATGTATCACACATCTCAATCACTGTAAACAACACTAGGAGATGTGCTCAACGTTGGCAGCTCAAAACCCGCAGAGGTTGGCTGAAATCCAGAGAAACAGCCATCCTGCAGGTGAGTCTTGCATTGGCACCAGAGATCATTCAGGATGACCAGGATGAATTAAGCAACCCAGTTCAGCCTCCCGTTGTTTTATATACAATTTAAACATCTTCATGGTTGTGTTTTTCAGCACTCAGAGACCACAAATGACTCTAGAGATTGTTCCTGTGTCTTCTCTGCAATGGGAGAGAAACTTGTGCAGGAAAACAAAGCAGCCTGTTTACATAGTTTTGAAAAACTGTGTAGGGAAAAAAAAAAGCTTATCCCAAACAAGTCACATGACGCATGTCAGCAGGATAAATATTTCACTCCGTCTCCCAAAGCTTTAACCAACACCTGGCATTGTAAATAAATCTCAACAGGCAAAACGTGTAACCATTAAAATTTAAATTATTAATTTAAACAGTATAATCATGTCACCTTTACATCACATCATCTTAAACCAAACTGAACTATTTTTTATATTTCTATTTTTGGAGCAAACTTTTTTTTACATGAAGAAAATAATCTGATCTACACTACTACGACAATGAATGGCACAGGAAGACACAAACATCTCAAATTTAAACAACATAAGGAGAATTATACCAGAACAGGTGACATTTTGGCAACAGATGAAGTGAAAGTGCGGAGTCACAGTGATAATGAACAAGGAGGATGAGGTATGTTTTCTTGGCCACATTTGGGAGGCACTGAGGCGAAAACAATATTAGGAACATGATGAGGGAAACAGACAGCTACATGCCTCTGGAAGACCAAAAAGCAACAACTTATATTTAAAAACAAACTGGGGAAAAAAAACATACCAGTTATGTACGTTTATGTTTCAATGACTGGAAATGTCTTTGGGTCTGGATTTGGAGGAAATGGGTCTTTGGATCAGATGCTGACAGGCAGAAAAAGGGTGTGTGGGGAAGGGGGGCTGAAGCAGTCTGGTAGTGTTGTTGGTGATCATTGGGACTCTGAGAATGAGCCAAGAGGAAGGAGGCTCTTTGGGTCGGGGAACAGATCAGCTGTTAGAAAGCTACCTGCCCGCTTGCCGCTCAGTTTGCAGTGTAGAGATCCACAGTGCTGGAGCTCAGGCCGCGGCTCTCCCTGAAATTACTTCCTCCGCGAGTCTGACAAAGACATACACAGAAGATACGAGAGGGGTAGGAAATTAAGAAATGTAAAACGTAACATTTTACGATAATATAGCAAAAAATTCAATACAATTTAAAAAACACACTGTCCCTCACCTGGAATGGGTCATCACTGGTTTTGTTTAGGTAATTCAAAGAAGCAGCTCGCTTCATGCTGTTGAACAAAGTAAGAAAATAATGTTAATACAGTGTGTGAGATCAGGGCACAGGTACAAAATAAATTTCCAAACTACTTGGAATGTACTTTGGGAAAAGTCATCACCTGAGAATCCATTACACAGTCTGCATTCCAAAGACATTAAATACAACACTGAACAAAATTATAAACGCAACACTTTTGTTTTTGCCCCCATTCATCATGAGTTGAACTCAAAGATCTAAGACTTTCTCTGTGTACACAAAAGGCCTATTTCTCAAATATTATTCACAAATCTGTCAAAACCTGTGTTAGTGAGCACTTCTCCTTTGCAGAGCTAATCCATCCACCTCACAGGTGTGGCATATCAAGATGCTGATCAGACAGCATGGGTATTGCACAGGTGTGCCTTAGGCTGGCCAAAATACAAGGCAAAATGTTCAGTAAACTTCAATAAAAGTATAATTTGCTTTAAATGCCTGCAAGCCATCGTAACCGGGTAATTTGTCTGTTCTTACTTGGTGCTGCGAGGTTCAGGCGGTCCGTTGCCCTGCAGTTTTTTCACCAGCAGCTCGCTGCTGCGACGTAAAACGTCCCTGAGCTTCCCCAGAGAGCCGCTGCGCTGGAGGGCTCCACTGCCGTCCTGCAGACACACACAATCATCAACCCATCCTCTCCGCTCTGAAGAACTCTTCTTTAGCTCTACATTTGCAGATGCATATTTGTGTTTTGCATTAGTTGTTGTGTAGGCCAGCTCTGTTATGGATGGCTTTATATAATATTTATCTGTAAATACGTGCAATGGTATTGATAGCACGCAAAACTAGCACCATTTCATTTTCTGATAGCTGATCTTTCAACGTCATTTTCATCATTATCATCCTGTAACCATCAAGCAAATGCACCTTTTAACAGTTATACCATTAGAATCAACTGTGGTCCAATGGTTATGTGTTGTTTTTCCATCTACAGTAAGTAGAACCTAAATGATTATTGAGCAACTATTCTGATAATTGAGAAATCACTTGTGTCATCTTAAAGCAAAATACCCAAACATGACTCAGTTTAAGAATCTTAGTTGGACGATTTGCTACATTTCTGTCTTTTGTGACAGTAAACTGAATATCTTTGGGGTTTGGTCTGCTGGTTGGAACAAACAAGCCAAGTGACCGCGTCACCTTGGACTTCAGAATGACATTTGTCATTATATTCTGACTATTTATAGAACAAATGATTACTCAATTTATCAAGAAATTTACCTGGCAGATTAAATGATAGCAAAAATAATCAACCAACTCTAAGCTTTTTTACCATGTTACAATAATTTGTCCATCCATCCATTCATTTTAGCTGTTTGTCACATACCAGCTAGCCTACATAGTGTGTTTTAATTATTAACCAACCAGTAAGCACTGTATGTGTACCTTCCTCTGGCTTTGGCAGCAGGAACCCTAATGAAATACTATCTAAACTGTTTTTGAGGTATGATCATCATTATGCAACACATGCTTATCACCAGCAGGGGGAACTGAGGATATGTATTTGCCAAAGACTTAATATTTGTTCCACTGGGTGGTTCTGCAGCCGCCACTAGAGATGAAACATACAAGAATCTTTTTCTACTGACAGTAATACAGACATCTCCATCCGATGCAGAGAAAAGACAAAACTTCACAAATGAAAAACTTTATTTGAGAATACCAACAAGTGTTGATGCAATAATCTTCACAATGCAGAATGGTAAATATAATGCAGTCCTACTTTCTAAGATAGTGCTTATAGACCTTACCATTTATGTTCTTCCACTTTAGGAAACTGAAGTCACACTATATATGTCAAGGATAGACAGTTCAATAAATAAGCATTCCACTAACACAACAATATTGTCATAATTATGTGATGAACATAGTCAGTTATTTTGCACATTTTGAGTTTTTTGAGTTGCATTAGAAGTATAGGAGTACTCATTGGAAGGAATGAAGAATCAAGGCAAGTAGCATACTGAAAAAGCCGTATAGTGAATGCACTTGTCAAATCTATAAATAATACAGCCTACAATTACACTTCCAAGTTAAAGTCATTTTACATTCAGCAAGTTAAAACATCTGAAATAACATGATCTTGAGGGAAATACTCGCACTGTACTTAAAAACAGGATTGGCCAAAGTGACAATGTTTATATGCAAACAACTGTGTAAGAAAAAGGCAACACACCCCATTAAGCTTTGTGTTCAAAATACAGTATCCACAGCCAGAGAGGGCACTGTGACTGTACCACCAAAACACACACAAATACACACTAAAACTACTGTGGAATCCAGGCTTCCTTTGAATTATAACACTAGCTTCTACTCCTACACAAACAAATAAAAGGCAATTCTGGGTATTTATTACAGCCTTTATTTTATTTCTATCATTATTTAAGCAATCTCTCAGGTGGCCCGTTTCTGTGCTAGATCTTCCAGTTGGTCTCTGCTGCCATATTGGCTTTACAGCATCAGCCAGTGTCGCTAATTCCCTTTGTAAACGCAGGCTAATGTGTACGTATTGTGCCAAGGACACTGAAGCCAGCGAGAGCAACTAGAAAATATATTACCTAACAACAAGAGTTTACTGTGATCTGATCAATTTGCCGAACTGACGTCGGCCGTTCTGGTCTTTCACAACAGGAAACAGTATGGCATTGCTGACAAACTACTGCCTTAATATTCAGCCACAAAATAATCATTGTTTAAAAAATGTAAACAAAACTATATAAAAACTGAAATTCAAAAAAGGAAATATATCTATAAAAACAAAAATAGCAACGCTCCCTTCTCGGTTCCCGCCAACTAGGCCGCAGAAGTTCAAAAGAATTGACATATTTTGATTAGCATGTGAAACTACACTGTACCATTTCTTTCCAGACTGTTCAGGCATGTTTGATCTCATTCTCACATTGGTTAAAAACAAAACACAAATGTAATGGCAACAAAAACAGACATTAAAACAAAATACCCCCCCCCAAAGTTACTATTATGGCTAAATACAGGCACCTGTATGGAAGCTAGCTTTGAAGTCAACTTTCACTTGTTGTAGAAACAGACTGCGGGTGCTGAAGGCGACAACTATTCAGAGTGAGACCAATGCAGAGCAACAGTGGAAATGAACTATTTTGTTATATACTGAGACTCCATAGTGACCGTTTTATCGGACTGTGCGTTGGGAGTGATGTCTGGAGCCAAGGCTGCCGTCAAAAGGTGGCACCAATCCTCAAAATCTTTAATTATTTCGGTTTTTCTTTCAATAAATAACTTTTCCTGCTCCACTATCTAGCCAAATAAATTTACTATGCACCTATGAAAAATTACAAATGGCTGTTGGAGAGAGGAATAAATGTGCGAGTGACTTCCTCACAGGAAAAGATTTCACACACATGATGACTTCTTTTTTTTTTTTTTAATGTTAAGTGAGAGAAAGAGTCGTAACGATGTCTGAAAATGGTGGACGACACGGGGGTTAGTGAGAGGAAAGGAGAGAGAGAGAGAAAGAAAAGAGAGAGGGGAGAAGACCAAACGTCCCAGCAGTTGTCAGATGAACATGGGACAGAGGTGACAACCAGGAGCGGGCTTTCTGAGTCTCTGCCGGAGGGGGCACCGGGAATGGTAGAGGAGCTGTTGGTTTGGTGGGACAGAGAAGGCCGGGGGGTGGGGGGGGTGGGGGGAGGAGAACGACAACACGCATCCTTTTGCTATTGTGTTGGGGAAGGAGAGAAGGATGGAGGAATAATCTTGATGGCTTAGGCCTGACAAAAGAGAAAGAGAGAAACAGACAAAAACGGCACACATTGTAAGATTAAGAGCTTTGGGTTGGGCTTCCTACGCTACACACCTACGCATAATTCTAAGCTTCATCCCTTTTTCCACACTTCACTGCACTATTCTGATTTTAACTGCACATTGTTTACTAAATTTAAAACTGCAGCTTGGGGTCTGGTTAAAGTTGAGGGATCCTACACAAACAAAATGCTGCAGTAGAAGTTTGGTGGTTGCAGTCAGCGTGACTCAGCTTTTCTTTCCTCTCAGAGTACCAGGAAGTCTGTACTTGGCACACTGCAACCAGCCAATGACTGTGCACTGCAGACGTAGGGACAGCTGCAAGCATCAGCACTGAAACGGGTATACTAATATAGACTGATGATGAGAGGGACTGACACTGTGAAAATCTCTATATAGCATTTTGAACCCAGAAACCCTGCATAAACCATAACAAGATAAAAAACACTGCCTAAAGCAAAATTTGAATCTGCTGACTGATGAAAACTTTAATCTTTTCATGATTATCTTAACCCTTCTATTCTAGCCTCGGCTGGTCCTATGCTCCCTAAAAGAGACTAATTATCTAGCCTAGTTATTATGTAACTATATACCAACCCACCCAAGCGTATTGTGTGGAGTGAGAGTTGAAGAGGGAGAGTACAATCCACTGAGTGAGAAAAGGAACTTTGATTGAAAGGCTGATTGGTTGTCAAGGCAAGAGTGATCAACGAGGGAGTGGGTTAGTGACACGCAGAAAAAGGCAAAAGGATGAAATCTAGAAAGCATGCAGACTAGCAGGCAGCACACTGAAGCAGCGAGCACGTAACAGACACACACACACACACACACACACACTTAGACGTCAAATTGTGCATTTTAAAGAGCTGGCAGCTCATCTCTTCAGCATTACTTGTTCAACAACAAACAAAGTAAATGAGCTCCTGTAAAGTGTCACTTAAGTTAGTCCCATCTAAAATGATGTAATAATGAAACAGCAGGCATTGATTCAAATACCTAGTTCTTAAGTGAACTGTTCAGATCAGCTGTGTGAGTATGTAAACCGTAAATGTTCCTGTCGCCTCATATCAGACTTTCTGAGAGCAGAGGGAAGACGTATACATATTCAGCAGGTGAGCGATACTTCTGATGTGCCTTTCACATTATCGCTCAGCAAATGTCTACAGAGAAGCAGACAGTCCTTTACTTGCTTATTTCGAAAACAGAAGAGAGCCAAGCTGTGTTTGCGGTTTTGTAAATGAATGGATTGATGGAAGTTGTTAAAAAAATGTTTTTAGTCAAAAGCTCAAAAAGGTTTGCGACAAATTAATCTTTTTTCCGTTCTGACTGTGTGAATTTAACTTCTAGCGCAATGGTCGTGACTTGGACGATGAAATGCGAGCAGACACCCAGCAGTCATCCTGCATGCCGTCACATGTTTCAAAGACAAACAGGTGCATGCTCCGATGGATACACGTTGCCTTTGTTGGGAGTGAATTTTGCAGCGGTTTTGAGTAGCTTGGGTTATGGCGTGTGAACCTGTGTTCACAGCACTCACATTCACGCAGCAGCCAGCAAACAAAACCCCACCTTTTCAAACATGATGTTACTCAGAGGCAGCAGCAGGCGTCAGGGTTAACAGACATTCCTTAACAATGTGAAAACACAGTGAACACACACACACGGCCCCGTTAGTGTGCATGTTAAGGGTGAGCCCGGCAGGCTGGCATTGCTACATGCATGTTTGGACTGGGTTGGTGCAGTGAAGGGCGTGGCTGCACTTAAGAGAGGGGAGAGGCAAAGGCACAGGCTCAGGCATAGGCAAGGGCATCTCTGCTGGCACAATCCTGCACTCTGGCTTATGTAAGCTTTTACCAGAGGGCTTCTTTGAGCTAGTTAGCTGCTTTCACCCCGCTACACTGAATATCGTATTCTCAGCACTGACTTCTTTAAAGAGAAGAGGGGTGACAAGTCCAATGAGAAACATTGCAGAAATAAAAAGCCCTGCAGTGAAATGACACTAATGATTGTTGAGCCACAACCAGGGTGGATGATATAATGAGGCAATAACAGCAGGATGAATCATTACATACCAACCGCCCAGTTCAAGGATCAAGGATATTGGTAACCCTATTAATTGTGTTTAATGGTGGAATCATGGGACATCCAAATAAGGATTTAGATAGGCTGTCTCTCAGAGAGTCCCACATGAGCAAATAAATATTTAATATGCCGCCAGGGTGCCACAGAATGAGCTTGTGCCTTTTTTTGTTGTTACCGCTCCACTTGTGCAGAAGCATCGCCAGCAAAACAACCAGTTATTACAACGAGACGCTAGGACTTCATTGTCAAGCAATGAACAACAATAACATGAACATCTAATCCAAGGCAAACTCACATGCTGTCAAAAACAACACGTCAACATGCCAAGACACTCAATCAGCTTTACGCTTTGCAAAAGGGGATTTCTAGGTTAACCTCGTGAGAGGAACAAGGCTACAAGACGGTAATGGACCGGTACAGATAAACAGCCAAACCATGAACTGGGAATAAGCAGCGGTTACACTGGTTATTTTTTGAAAAAAGGTGGGCCTTAAAATTATTTCGTGAAAAATCAGGTTGTGAAATGTGGACTTATATAATAATTAATAATAATCAACACTGACATCATAAAATAGGTAACACGGTCTGATCTGTACTTCTGTGCAATTTGACCACAGTAGCCATTTCATCCAATTGTCAAGCTAATTTAAAGAGATCTTTTGAAATGTTGCAAAAAAAAAGTGAGCATAACATAATAATAATTCTTCTTCAGGTACAGGCGTCCACCTTCCTGTTAAATGTAAAAACCCTGCTTCCTAATCACTGGTCGTCTTTTATTCAGAATTCTTTTCATTTGTAGGATGTTCTGTACCAGTCCACACGCTCCGTGACAATATGATCATCACCTTGTTCTTCCAGTGAGGTCACTGGCCATGTTGACTCGACTATAGTGGATTTGTACTCACCCCGTTCCACTCGACGCCCATACTCACTTCCTCGCCGGTCTCAGAGCCGCTCTCATACTTAACGCTGGTCAGGCTGTCCCTGCTCCTCCGCCTGTCGCCCTCTGTATCCTTCAGGATCTCCACCACACGTGTCTGGTGGATGGGGTCGATGCCCTGATGGGAATAACACACAGACACGACCCAAACAAATCATAATTAGAACTAGCTCGGAGGTGGACATTAGCTCATTGATATGGGTGAGAGTGCAAAGTTAAATGGAGGTTATTATGTTTTCTGTCTATTTTAATGCATTCACTGTCACCGTGGCATCACAGAGACAACCGGACATTTTAAATGACTGTGAGATGGGAGTGATGTTAAGGGAGAGAGGTGGTGGCTCTATGGGTGCTATCAGTTAGAGACAAACCACTTACTGTGTTGCTCTGGATCCATAGAAATGTAGAGAAAGGGAAAGAAATATCATGAGATTTTCTATCCTAACACGGGGAACATATTTAAGAATTTACAAAAACAGAAACTAATTTAAAGTCAACTGCATGTAGAAACAGAAATTTTCAGTTCAGGAAAGGCTGCCAACCTGCTTGCGAGACCTCACAGCGCACTCTTCAAGGGTATCAGCAGCCTCTAGCTTGCCCTGTCGGCGGTACAGGGCCCCCAGGTTCCTCAGGGTGGTGTTCACTGTAGGGCTGGACACAGAGACAGACACACCAATATTTAGCCAAAAGGTAATTTGAGGAGCTACTTGGTGCAGCCAAAATCAGAATATATTGACTCCATACACTTATAAAACAATAAATAGACTTTACTGAGTGTCTCTATGTATGACTAAGTTGAAAACACTTATCACGCTTGGCCTCACCTGTTGACTTTGCAGGCCTTGTACCAGCCTCCGTACTCCCCATATGGAGTGTTGTCTCTGTGCTTGCCCTGGAAGTAAAAAAGGGAGCAGAGGAAGAAAACAGTGTGAAGGGGAGTGGTGGTTTGAGCTGGATCAGCCGCATTTTTCCTGTGTTTACATACAGCTAAAATATGCCCTCTGGGACTTATATGGCGTGAACACAGATTGTATTTTACTTTGCAGGAAGTCAACTGAACAGACCAATGTCACGACCCTACATTAGGCACGTTTCATACATTTATATTTGCAGCGTTTCCCCCCCCCCCCCCCCCCCCCCCCCCCCCCCCCCCCCCCCCCCCCCCCTTACACAACGCCCTCACCTTGCTCATCTCCTCTCTTTCCTCTGCATGCATCCAGATGGGCTTGTTTTCCGCTGCAGACACACAGACAGGAGAGGTGGTCTACACACAGTATAACAAAACAGGACTGGAAAACAGATGAACTGGTTGACCTCGGTCAACAATCATGAAATATTTGCGATGCAGGCTGAGCTTGCTATTTTACCCTACTGATTAAGATGGTGAAATCAGTGGTACTGTTTGTTTATAAGTCGATTTCTGAGATCTGGCACAGACACTGGATGAGAAATGAGCCACAGTCTGTTGTGACCCTTAAATATGAAAACACTGGCTAACTGTTAAAGACAGTTGTAAATAATATAAAGACTGGCAGATAAAATATGTAACTGAGTAATAACAGTAGCATGTGTTTGTTTTGAATTTAATGTTTTCCATGGACATTTCTAAATAAATCTAAATACAGAAAACAATGTAAAAGCACCATTAAATTGTTTTGTTGGACTACAACCTGAACAAGTGAAAGGAGATACTGGTGATGCAATTTAAATAGTGAAAAGAAACAATGTAAGTATCATTTTCAGATCCTATGAGCACACTTAAAAACGTACAGATAACCATGCTATAGAGTCATTAAATATGCCTTTGAAACCTACACACAGAAACTATAACTCCTTCAAATTATAAAAGATAATTAACACTATCTACTTGTAATAGAACATAAAACCTTTTTTATTGCCAAGGACTCGAGCTGTTGGTTCTTAATGCTGCTTCGCCTTAACCTTCATCTCTCTAACAGGTTTAAAAACATATGAGCAGGGTTATCAAGTTGACGCATGATAAATAACCCTCTCAGTAAAATGAGATGCTTTTGCTGGAAGAGCGAGCAGAGCATTGTGCCCACTCCTTTCCATTCCCTTTTCAAAGCAGTTAATCTAATCCCTGATGGAAAGGCAACAAAAAAAAAGCTCATCTTAAACCTAAAAGAGAAGGAAATTGCATAAGTTCATCTTTCAGAAAAGTAAACTCTTTATTTCTTCAAAAAGTTTGTTTAGCTTCTTTGAGTCCTCTGAACGGTGAAGGCTGGCACTCTGCTTAGAACATCGTCCACTTTTTAACCATCTGTCCATCAGTGACCCTGCTCGCTGGTGTGAGACAAACAGTAGACGGAAGATAAAACAATGGTGGAGGAAAGTAAGAAATAACAATAAAACCATCTACATATTCTGCAGGGCAGTCTAAAGTTACCCACCACCATTTTCTTGGTATAAACTTTGTAGTCACTTGTTTCTAGCCTGATTAAATAAATTTATCTCCACCATGGCAATATAGAAATAACCTTGTGCTGCCTTATACTGTACAATTTTATAATTATATATATTTTATAATACTACGGAGGCCTTACCATCAACGGATCCAAACTCTTTCTCATGAGCACGAGTCAGGATCTCTTTGTACAGAATCTCAGCCTCCTTGTATTTCCCCTGTTTGAGAAAGCAGGACGCCTGAAGAATACAGAGAAGTGAAAGCCCATTTTAGTGTTGGATCAACACGGTGTGCACCCTGAGAGAGCAGGAGCAGTCTGCCTCCATATTTCTCCTGTGCACTGTGACTCGTGAAAAATTATGTAGTACCACAGAGCCTCCCTCACTGTCTCCATACAGCCTCTCCATCATCAGTGAGGCAGCACAGAAGCAGGACGGAAAGCCTTTGGAGAGCTACAAGTAGCAAGGCAGCAGACAAAGGACGACGGGCTTTGTACTCTATAAGCAATGCTAACTGAAACGAAGATGTTCTATAAAACACATCTGAAGATTACGACAAATGCGCTGAAAGTCTAAAATTACATTTAAGTTAGCGTTTGTTCATAACTTTAGATTTTAAAAAGCCTGTGTCTGTTTTGCAAAGCCAGGAAAATCAGTTGAATACAAAAAAGTTTTCAAGGACATGTCAAGTGGATGCTTTGCAGGCAGAGAGCCACTACAGTGTAAATACTGAATGCCCCTGCATTGAGACCAAGCTCATGTTGCCAGAATAAGTGAGTGAGTCTGCTCACAATAAAACAGCGTTTACCTTGGTACGTTCACAGCTCAACAGGGACTGTAATTCTTGAATGGTTTATTAAAATGAAACGGTTTGAAAGGAAGAGTGAAAAAAAAGCACAATCACAGCTGATGTTAGTGGTCACTTCTCTCTCACCAGGTTGTTCTTGGTTTTGGCCACATTGGCGTCGTCTGGGCCCAGCCTGCACTCGTAGATCTCCAGGGCACGGCAGTAGTAGTACTCCACCTCCTCGTACTTGCCCTGGTTCTGACAAAGCAGGGCCAGGTTGTTCAGCTGTTTGGCAACATCTGGGTGGTCCTTCCCCAGGACCTGATGGAAACCAAGAAGCAAGTGTTTTGAATTGACATTTCAGTTTGTGTCTCTGCCTCAGGGCATTTGGCTTTCCCCATGCATCTCTCCCTTCTTTGCCTTGCTGCAGAGATCTAATCAAAGGCTGGCTAATCAATACAGAGTGTACAGAATGGAGCTTTCACAGAAAGAGAGACTCATAGCACCCTACTGAGATTTCTAGCTTTGTCATGTCTCCTATCTTCTGCCTCACTCCCCTGCTACACACCCGCTACCCATTTTCAGCTGTGCTCTCAATTAAACTCTTATTCCCCCCGACACAGGAGCGGCCCCCCTGCGGAACCTTTACAGACAGTTTAAGAAAATCATTTGATTTTCCCTATTTATAGTCGCTGGTGTTACAGTAGCTCCGGTTGACATTTTGGAAATATTATCACTGTTAATTAGTTTATTACAATGTGCTAATTGTTCACTGGTTAATCCTTGACATGAGGCCACAATAGCAGTGCTGAGGACGGCTCTACTGGTGCAATCCAGGGACATGGCCTACCTTTTCTCTGATCTCCAGGGCCCTCTTACACAGAGGCTCAGCCTCCTTGTACTTCCCCCTCTTCCCATACAGCACGGCCAAGTTGTTCAGTGTTGCAGCAACCTGGACATACAGAAACGGAGAAAACTTGAATAAGCCCACTTACTTTCACGATATCAGATTTTAATTTACTTCTGTCTAACCCATCATAGTCATAAAAATGTGTACATCCAATCAAGCAGTCTTTTCAAAAAGCTCAAAGCCCCCTAGATTACACAGGATGGTAACCTGCCCTTGTGTGTTTCATTATTCTGTGTAAAGGATCAGGACTGAGTGACAAGAGAAACAATATGAGGCGATCTGCAAAACCCACAGAGCTGCAGCGACCGGCACTGTGCTTTAATAGCTTCCTTCATGCTTTAAGAGGTGTTCTGGTGCCACAATGTAAATCGATTCTTACAAATCTGTTCACAAAGGCAACAAAACACTTAAAATATTTTAATGTTTTGCCATTGGTCGCTGTATTCAGATTGCAGGGATTTTGTGATTTGGTTCATGCTGAAAGTATGAGCAGATACTGAGCAGTTGTGATTGATTCCTTTAGGGCCTGCAGGCGTATGGTTAAAAATCCATACTTAATATTGGAACAAAATCCATACCGACTGAGATGAACTGAGTAAATACAGCAGCCCGTGCGGTTATTGCCTCTGTGTTGACAGAGTCTTTGAGAGATTATGAACCAACAGAGGATGACTAATCTGATCCATCTAATCAGGGAAGTGTCCACATGAAGATATGTCTGCCGTGGCAATAGTGTAGTCTTACACTTGTTAAAGCACTTTGTTCTTTACACTTGTTAAAGCACTTTGTAACTTGTTTTTGAAAAGTGCTCTACAAATAAGGATTATTATTATTATTATTATTACAGCGGGATGGTCTCTGCCCAGGGTTTTCTCCCGGATGGACAGAGCGTCGTTGAGCAGATGGGCGGCCTCTTTGTATTTGTTCTGATCCCTGCACGAGTGAGAGAGAGAGACAGGACAACGCAATGACAAAATTGACACAATTTGTGTGGAAAGATCAGAAAAAAATAACAGCTCAAGCTCCCATGTGGAGACATTTCT
>NW_025744031.1:21453-30838 GCF_021292245.1 Micropterus dolomieu
CTTTAGGGCCTGCAGGCGTATGGTTAAAAATCCATACTTAATATTGGAACAAAATCCATACCGACTGAGATGAACTGAGTAAATACAGCAGCCCGTGCGGTTATTGCCTCTGTGTTGACAGAGTCTTTGAGAGATTATGAACCAACAGAGGATGACTAATCTGATCCATCTAATCAGGGAAGTGTCCACATGAAGATATGTCTGCCGTGGCAATAGTGTAGTCTTACAGCGGGATGGTCTCTGCCCAGGGTTTTCTCCCGGATGGACAGAGCGTCGTTGAGCAGATGGGCGGCCTCTTTGTATTTGTTCTGATCCCTGCACGAGTGAGAGAGAGACAGGACAACGCAATGACAAAATTGACACAATTTGTGTGGAAAGATCAGAAAAAAATAACAGCTCAAGCTCCCATGTGGAGACATTTCTGACCTGTAGACCAAGGCCAGGATGTTGAGCATGGTGGCCACGTCAGGATGGTCGTGTCCAGAGGTCTTCTCCAGGTCCTCCAAAGCCTGCTTGCAGAGGGGGACAGCCACCTCGTATCTGCCCTGGGAGGCATACTGGATCACCAGGTTGTGCAGGGTTCTCAGACGGGCTGGGATCTCGTAGCCTCCCTGCTGGGCCGCAGCCACGGCCGCACTGTTGTGTTGGTGCTGCACTGTGGGGTACAGAGGGCAGAGGGCAAAGGTCAGCTTGGATGTCAAAGAGAGAAAGCCCCGACCTGATTATATCGCTAACTACATTTGGAAGCACACAATACTGTGGTTTCAGGGAATAATTGGATTAGGGGGATAATTCAATTAGTGATGCCGACTGTCTCATTTTGAAAGTTAATTTCTCTATAATAATGCTTCGTTATCAGGTTTTTTAGTTACGTAGACAATAATCACGTCGTGTTGAAATTGCGGAATATTGTTGTTCTTACTTCCTTGGCCATGCTCCTCCTCGTCATTGGGGAAGAGGTCGTCCAGGGAGTCCTTTGGTGTCTCTCGGTCCTTCTCCTCCTGCTGAGAGGATGAAACAAACCTGCCAGTCAGATCCTCTAACCGAGAGCAGGAATCAAGGACGACAATTCAGGAGTCATCATATGTGAAATGAACAGTGGCAGGTAACAGAAACAACCCAGAAATGAAAATGTCAAGCACATCCATTCGAATACCAAATCGAGCACACATGAAACACTATCTGATAGGGAGCTTTATATTTATTAGATAATATGCAGAGCATCAGAGATTGAGGCCCCATCCACATTAATGCGTTTACATTTTAAAACAGAGACCTTTTGCTACGTTTGCACCTCCCGTCTAGATTAAACGGCAAAAACAAAGACCTAAATCGGAGAAGTTTGGAAACGCTGCCGACCCCGTTTTTCGTTATGAATACCCGGAGAGCGTTTTAGTGAAGACGGGCAAAAATGGTGGACTTTAGAAACGAAGACGCAGACGCACGTTTGGCTCTCTGATTGGGTCTTATAAATCATGCAAAGCAGAAACACAAAGTTACTGACCAAGTTTTTGATTTAGTATTTTTATTAAAAATATTTTGTACCATACAAAGAACACTTACAGCCTACACTTGTACTGTGCATGTCACCGTTTACATTGCGACGACTCCCAGTCTGTTTTCCGCCGCCACAGCCTTTTAACTCCCGTGTTACATTCAGTAACAGTCGCAGCTTGTTAGTGATCCATGCAAAAAAAAATATCTGGTGTGGTTCTTCGTCTGCATTACTTTATTCTTACACCAAATTTTCTGTAACTACGGAAGAGAGAGACCATCTGCTTCGAGTTTACACTGGCACGTGCATGCCCAGTGTACGTGAACGGCCTCTATATGTGTGTTTTTAGTCGTTTTAGTATAGATCAACTCTGATACACAGCTAATACGCTGCTGTGGACGGAGATTGTTTTAGTTTAGAAAAGGAGAATTAAAACAAATACGGAGTAGTGTAGAATAAGAAGAACACTGTCAAGTAGTTTTAAATATTTAAATCAAGAGGTATTTGAAGATAATAATGCCCCATATAACAGTAATTATTAAAGATGGACAACAAAAGTGAAATAACCTTATTGTGTAGTTACCTATATGCAATTACTACATACTCACTCAGTATTTACTTCATTTTGCCTACTAAATGAATGATTAAGTATGCAATTTCTAGGGAGCTTGAGTGTGTCCAGTAAGCTCACGGCACATACTCAGAACTTCTAGCTAATCTAGTATTCATCCGGGCATTCCTCGCTTCTATACATACTGTGCAGTTGGAACGCACTACACACTCAAACAGAGCAGACAGCCACACTGAGACAGACAGGGGTCTTGGCGAGATTCTCGCTGTAGAGAGCGAATCCCTATGAGGGATGAGGTTTCCCAGGGCAACTGGCTCCTTCTTGTGAGCTTGGTGGGAGGGGCTTAGCGGAGTGACACCAGCAGAGAGAGAGATGCGGAAGGTTTTGCACCGTATGTTCAATTGTTACCAACTGCTGCTTTAAACAGCATGTAAATGTACATGCGAATGTAACGTAGGTCTCGTTAGATGCTGCGGTCATCTTCTCTCAAAAAAATAAAAAAATAAAATCACTGCTAAGACCTGCAGCTAGAACACAAGTTTGATTACTTCGTCTGTAGTTCCCTACCGCCACTCTGGCTGCTGCTGTCAGTCAAAAAAGAAATACACACGCCCTTCCCCTGGGCTCAGAAAAAAAATTCTGATATTATATTTTATATTATATTTTATGATCCAAAATGATTAACAATACATTAAAAAGACATGTTGATGTTATTTTAGACAAAAAAGCGAACCATATAGAAACCTGTTATGATGAGTACAATCTAACTACAACGCATAACAACAAATACCTTACAATGTATTAACCCAAATCTCACAAAAATATATATAGTGACCAAGTAATAGTAATCTGTACATGCATTTGTAATTGTAAGTGAGGCACTTCAGTCTTGATATAAAGCTTAATGTCAGTGTTCAGTCTTTACCGTGGGTGAGACATCTTCATCGTATTTTTTGAGCTGGTTCATGAACTCCAGGTGCTTCTTCTCCTCCTCCAGCTGGGCCACGCTCTGCTCGCTTTTCTGCAGCTTCTGCTGGGTGTTGGCCAGCTCGTCCCGCAGCCACTGGTTTTCCTGGCAAAGCCTCCTCACCTGCGCGCGCAGCTTCTGCTTCTCCGACTCCACCGCGTTCAGGTGGTTGGACAGGGCCATCATCACCTGGGGCAGAGACAGCATCGGAGGAGCGACGACATTTAACAAGGGCAAACTGTTGCAGCGGCGAAGCAGGAGAGCACAAACATGGGGCTGATTCTGAGTGAATCACGATCACCACACAGGCTCATTATAGAATGAGGAAGCAGAAACACACAAAGTAGAAGACAGGAACATGCGGCTGTGTGGGTTAAATAACACATTTACAACATTCAGAACAGTTATATTATTAATTACTAATAAAAATTTTAACCCACTTTACTGAACTTTTGCTCATATCATCCAAGTGACCAAATTATATCTACTCATTGAACTAGAAAATGCTGTTTTGCCTCCCTCATACCTCTACCACCCTGTCTTACCTGTGCTTCTCCCAGGCCCAGTTCAATCATCTCCACTGACTTGCGAAGCAGGTTGGACTTCTCGTGCACCAGGTTGGCCTCTTCATCCTTCTTTAGGCACTTGATGGTCTCCAGGAGGCTGTGGAGGATGGAGTTGTGCTCGTTCTTCAGGGCCTCAAGACCCTGGATCACCAGCTTCGTGTTGGAGATGATCTCCTCCTGAGAGAGCTTCTCGAGCTTCTCCTCCCGAGGATACACCATGGTGGACATCTTCTATGTAGCTCAGGGAAACCTATACAGATTGGGGGGGGGGGCAGCTGTTAAAACAGGCAAACTCACTTGTGGACTCGCAGCAGCAGCTGCCACATTAAAGGCACTTTAATAATGGTCTTCTAAAGGTGCAGCTGTGCTTGTTTAACACTGAAATTCACAAAGCACAACTTGATAGCTCGACTGAACTGCAACTGTCACAACATGTATCTTGTTACTGTCCCTCCGTTTAACTGAAAGCATTCTAAGTTTCAAATGATCTTTCATGCTATAAACCATCGGAGGCCTTCTCTGCTGGAGACACATGACAGAAGCCACTATTTATTCTCTGCTTAAAGACAGACAGCGTAGAGCCCCGCCCTTGATGCTGACAGACACCACGTCATCATTCTCTGCTCTGCTAATGAGGTCACAGCATGATCCACCGGCAACGTGACAGCCATAAAAGGGGAAATTTACTTTTTATTAATGTGTTATCACTGCAGGGCAGACAAGGGATTCAAATGTCATGAGATAGGTCAGCTTTCCTTTGAGCGGTTGAATTAGACAAATATAGAATGTAAGTATGCAGTTCAAGATGATAAGAAAGACAGGTCCTTAATAAAAGCAATGTTCTCAGCTGCAAGTGGTGAATGAATAGCCACATACAAATTAAAGACATGTGTAGAATGCCTGCTTTATGCATTGCCGAGGGACACAGGGACATCTTATTCTGTTGGGATCTGGCACCTATAATAAGCCCTGGTTGGGAGTAGGGCTGCAGCTTGCAGTGTAACAGAGGGCACACAGATGCTGCAGTGTGGGTGCCTTCTGGTGCCAGCACTTTATCCAAACAGAGGCCTAGCTGGCTGCACGACTGGCTGAAGGAGAGGATGACATGACAAAAGCCCCAGTAATACAGCTTAGCAGCTGGTCAAGTCACAGAAAAAACAAACAAACCCCAGTGTCAATAATATTGTGTTCTGAAGAAATGTTCACCCTTTGGTGAGCGCATGTGCTATTTCCCACTCACTAAGCCACGTCACCGTTGGCTACATCATGCAAATGTCAGCGCAAAAAAAGCGGCCCTGCCCTTCCGACTGGGGTCCGGGCTATGTTGAGCTACTGCATTCTGTATTTTAGCAGCAGCGAGGAAATGAAGTTATGGATGAGGGGGGCTTGCAGTAATAAACGCCAGCTGAGAGCCATCTGCCAAGAGAAAAATATATTACACCATTAGTGAGCCATTCCTTGCTTTGCTACTTGTATTTCAGCAATCGTCTATTAAAGCAGAGCACCGAAAAAATAAAGAGCAACAAATGCCCTAAACTACTGCAGTAAATAGCTATTTGCGTTGTAATGTGACAACAGAAGAGTCAGAAAATGGTTCAAAAATGCCCATTACAAATCCCCAGCGCCCAAGGTGATGTCTTCAATGTCTTGTTTTGTCCAACCAACAGTCCAAAACCACAAGACGTTTCATTTACTATCACAAAAGAAACCTTTCCAAAAATACATTTTTGTTGCATATTTTCAGTGGACAATGTCTCAGCTTTACAGCTGACATTTTCACTGGCAGGAACACAGACGACACATACAACTGGGTCTGTAGTTACTATCCTGTGATGTTATGCATGTTACATCATGCAATCACTGCTGGACTCTGCCGGTGGCTAGTGTAATTTATGATGCTAATATGTCTCGTGATGGACACTGGACAAGTACACAAGGGCAACTACTGTTGTCAACTAATGAGCAGCTGTCAGCTTGTAGAAATGAGCTTCAAATCAGGGTGACACTGGAGCCTGGTCGCCACCAGCTGGAGGCGCTGGATGGGCAGGAGAGCAGCAGTGATCGATAATATAAAGTGTCAGCTTACCCTCATGGTGAATGGGAGGATACAGAGTAGGCGTATATGTCTCTGCTGTCAGGTGAAAACTTCTCATTTTGAAAAGATATTGGGGTTTTTTCTACAATAAAAAGCTTTGCCATGCTTGAGTTCATGAACCCGCTTACTTAAATCCATTTAAGAATTCAAAAAATGCATAATGTTTGAAGGAAAAGGCATCAACTGATTTTTCCTCTTTTCCAACAAACCAGAGTTTTGGAGACAGAAGCTTATCTTGTTAAATTGTTGAAGCCTCTGTAGTGAAGGCAAAAGTGACGAGTGGAGTAAGCCAGATGCAAAGCATCTTGTCTGTTAAAATGCTGAAGCAGTGCTGACTGACTATTATCAAAGTCCTGCTATAATTGAGCATTAGATACGGTACCCAGGGGTGTCATTGAGCATTTCTCATCAGTAATTTTGCACTTTACGGCGCTTCATATCCGATCATCTATTTACTTTTTTTAACAGGAAGAAAGAGAAGAACAGTAAAAAGTAAATTCACAGAGACAGCCAACACCTTCAGAGAAGAGCAGAGCGACAGGATCTGTTAAGCGTGTTTCATCAAACGACCCCTTTCCAATAAAACAAAGTATGTAATCAACGTGCACTCTCTCAAAACCACTTCAAGAGTTTCAGATCAAATACCTACATGAAAGCATGACCTTGTATTTGCTGCTAGTTTAAAAAATTTTCAACATTAAAAAAAAAAAAAACACATAATTGAGAAGTACAAGGTCAATCGAGCATCTAGTCAGATATATAAAAAAACAGATCTGGTCAGAATTCATTAATACAAAGTAGTTTCATGAAGGCTGTGTAGTAGTCATGGTATGCACATATTTAATAAGCCAAAAACAAAATGACCAGAGGGCTTTCAGTGAGCAGTTGCAAGCTTGCAGAACAGTGAAGTGTGCTAATGGTAAAGTTTGTCCGCTGGCAAGAAGCAACACGTTTTTGGGAGAACTTAAATCATAAAAAAAAAATTATCATAGCAGAGATAACTGTAAGCAATTCTGTCCTGACAAAAAAATAAATAAAAGACTTGCTATTTAACATAAAAGTCTATGCAAATGCCTCAAACAAAATCGAGTTGAACTCTCATTTGCATGGTCTGTCTGTTTTGTTTAAAAAACTGGAAGTGGCATGAACATCAGATTGTTTCAGTTTTTCCCCCTGAAGATGAACCTGAGTCAGTGAACAGGCTAAGCAAAGTGTCCCTTATTTGAAAAGCTGCTCGCCCTTGTTGTAAGTTTCATGCGCTTGCTGCACCCCACTGTGACATCACCCATTGGTTTGTGGACTACCGTTGTGAAGCCTTGGGGTTTGACATTTTGGCTGTCGTAATCTTGTTTTTTGGAACCAAATGTGATGATAGTTGGACAGGAGAGTGGAGATAGCTAGGTTCCTTAACAAGGTGCATCTGTAATTCACATTGACTGTGATATTAATTGGGATGCTAATTTTGGCTAGCAAAAAACAGGCTTAAAACAAAACGTACTTACCGGAAATAATGAACAGCCAACTCTGTGTGACTTTTAGTACAACCAACCGCTTGACAAGACATTTTAGGTGACCATATACTTTCATGAACTGAAAACACACTGTGAACGGGTCAAAGCTCTTAGATGAAAAGACCGACCGCACCCAAAAACAAGTTCACGGCTATTTAAATGTACACAGTGCAATGGATATAATTCGCCTCTATGTTGATTGACACCACAGAAGCAACTGGTCAATCACAAGGTAGCCATACCCCAAAGCATCCCCTGCTTTATTGTCAATTTTTCTTTAAATGGGACCATAATTTACAAAATGAACATCATGTTGTATTGAAGAAGACTTAAAACTAGTGATTGAGACAATAAACGCATTAAGAAAGTGTTTACTGAGGTAAGAAATCAAGTGAGAAGTAGGGTCATTTTGTCATTGACTCCAATGCAATCAGACATATTTCGCCCCCTGCTGGCTATTTGAAAGAATGCAGGTTAAAGGCACTTCCGCATTAGTTTCACACACAGACCCAGAGGACAAGATTTTGAAGGAAATTCCGTATGAATAAATGACAGACTCATTTGCAGAGGGAGAAATCACAAGCAGTGGAAAAAGAAAATATCATCCTCATCTCACATACATACACACACACACCTCAAAAAAAAAAATAAAGGGAACACAATGTCACTCCAAGTCAATCACACTCCTGTGAAATCAAACTGTCCACTTAGGAAGCAACACTGATTGACAATCAGTTTCACATGCTGTTGTGCAAATGGAATAGATGGTGGAAATTATAGGCAATTAGCAAGACACCCCCAATAAAGGAGTGGTTCTGCAGGTGGTGACCACAGACCACTTCTCAGTTCCTGTGCTTCCTGTGCTTCCTGACTGATGTTTTGGTCACTTTTGAATGCTGGCGGTGCTTTCACTCTAGTGGTAGCATGAGACGGAGTCTACAACCCACACAAGTGGCTCAGGTAGTGCAGCTCATCCAGGATGGCACATCAATGCGAGCTGTGGCAAGAAGGTTTGCTGTGTCTGTCAGCGTAGTTTCCAGAGCATGGAGGCGTTACCAGGAGACAGGCCAGTACATCAGGAGACGTGGAGGAGGCCGTAGGAGGGCAACAACCCAGCAGCAGGACCGCTACCGCCGCCTTTGTGCAAGGAGGAGCAGGAGGAGCACTGCCAGAGCCCTGCAAAATGACCTCCAGCAGGCCACAAATGTGCATGTGTCTGCTCAGACAGTCAGAAACAGACTCCACGAGGGTGGTATAAGGGCCCGACGTCCACAGGTGGGGTTTTTTGCTTACAGCCCAAGACTGTGCAGGACGTTTGGCATTTGCCACTGGCGCCCTGTGCTCTTCACAGATGACAGCAGGTTCACACTGAGCACATGTGACAGACGTGACAGAGTCTGGAGACGCTGTGGAGAACGTTCTGCTGCCTGCAACATCCTCCAGCATGACCGGTTTGGCGGTCGGTAATGGTGTGGGGTGGCATTTCTTTGGGGGGCCGCACAGCCCTCCATGTGCTCGCCAGAGGTAGCCTGACTGCCACTAGGTACCGAGATGAGATCCTCAGACCCCTTGTGAGACCATATGCTGGTGCGGTTGGCCCTGGGTTCCTCCTAATGCAAGACAATGCTAGACCTCATGTGGCTGGAGTGTGTCAGCAGTTCCTGCAAGAGGAAGGCATTGATGCTATGGACTGGCCCGCCTGTTCCCCAGACCTGAATCCAATTGAGCACATCTGGGACATCATGTCTCGCTCCATCCACCAACGCCACGTTGCACCACAGACTGTCCAGGAGTTGGCGGATGCTTTAGTCCAGGTCTGGGAGGAGATCCCTCAGGAGACCATCCGCCACCTCATCAGGAGCATGCCCAGGCGTTGTAGGGAGGTCATACAGCCACGTGCAGGCCACACACACACACTACTGAGCCTCATTTTGACTCGTTTAGGCCGTCGTAAGGACATTACATCAAAGTTCGATCAGCCTGTAGTGTGGTTTTCCACTTTGATTTTGAGTGTGACACCAAATCCAGACCTCCATGGGTTGATAAATTTGATTTCCATTGATAATTTTTGTGTGATTTTGTTGTCAGCACATTCAACTATGTAAAGAAAGGAGTATTTAATGAGATTATTTTATTCATTCAGATCTAGGATGTGTTATTTTAGTGTTCCCTTTATTTTT
>NW_025744032.1:0-1055 GCF_021292245.1 Micropterus dolomieu
ATCTCAAATCTAAAAAAACTGAATATGGTGGAAAAGTTCATTGTGAGCACCAGAACCAGACAGAGATTAAAGGCTTAAGAAACTTTTGCAGGTGTTTTCAGTTAATTAGCTGATAAGAGCTCTTCTCAGGTCGACATTTCTCTATAATAAATAATTTATTCTGAAATTCTAATACATTTTGTTTTACTAGAGTTTTGATTCTATGAGCTGTGAGCCCTAATCATCAAGATTAAAATGAAAAAAAGGCTTGAAATATTTATAAAATGAGATTTTTGAATTAAATTATGGAAGAAAATTATTTTACAGCAGATGCACCTGTAGGCTACTTGGTATATTTGTCACCAGGAGGAAATGTCCTCATACTTTCTCATACTCTCTCATGTCTTTCTAATCTTTATCTCCATATTTCTCAATTGTTCTCGCTTCTTATCCCACTAATGTGCTGAGATCAGCTGGAAAACGCCCTGAGATGATCATGTGATACAAGATCAGGCACAATGTGTTGAAACTGTGCGCTTCACAGGAGGGAAGGTATTCAAACCACAGCTTCATATCAGATGGATTCTGCTAATTCCTGTTTTATCTATGGTTCCAGCTGCTAATGAAACACTGGGGGAGGATTCACAGGAGCAGAAAATCCACATCAGAGAGAAACCACCTGCAGGATCCTCAATAAGGAGAATATTAGTAATATGTCAGACCTAATGTTCAGCATGTCTAACTATACATTCCAACATTTAGCTAAATAAATGATTTGACACCCAATTGATGTATTTAAAGTGTATTTAACATTCTTTAACTTACTTTACAGAAGTTGTATTTTTCCCTGACATTTACCAGGTCACAGTGGGTCCAGTACTTTATAATTCAAGTGTTCAGTCAGATAGTGAAGATGTGTCAAATGTTTGAGAATTCACTAAAAGCAACTATCATGTAAAGAATACAGCTCAATATCTTCTCAGCTCTCTCTTCACCACGAAGGTCTGGTACAACATCTGCAAGACTTCTGACGCCGCATCAATCTGCCTGTTGATCTCACGCTCCATTTTACCCTC
>NW_025744032.1:1075-3135 GCF_021292245.1 Micropterus dolomieu
CACTTCCTGAGCCACGGCTGCCCCGAACTCACTGCCCACCTCCAGATCTCAGCATCCAGATGTGGGTTTTGTTAGTCTGAAGGAATATTCCAGTGAAAATGTCTCGTTTCACTATCAAATCCTCTCCACCTGTAAGCTTGAAAGGTGACTCAACAGTTTGCAGCATCACTTTGTTAATTGCTGCTGTAAATCCACAACTTCAGAGATGTGGGGAGGTGATAACGCAGCACAGAAGTAGAGTCTTTAACTATGTTGAGTTTGCAAAATGCTGAACAAACAGATCATCAGCTGACAACTGGATTATGCTGCTGGACTAGTTTCAAGTTACATTTACCAGGTCACAGTGGGTCCAGTACTTTATAATTCAAGTGTTCAGTCAGATAGTGAAGATGTGTCAAATGTTTGAGAATTCACTAAAAGCAACTATCATGTAAAGAATACAGCTCAATATCTTCTCAGCTCTCTCTTCACCACGAAGGTCTGGTACAACATCTGCAAGACTTCTGACGCCGCATCAATCTGCCTGTTGATCTCACGCTCCATTTTACCCTCACTGGTGAACAAGACCCTGAGATACATGAACGCCCTCACTTGGAGCAACAACTCACTTCCAAACCCACAAGGGAAGGGACTCTCATCCTGACCGTTTCACACTCAACTAGAACCTGTCCCAGTGCATGTTGGAGGTCACAGTCTGATGAAGCCAACAGAACCACATCATCTGCAAATAACAGAGAAGAAATTCTCCGTCCCCCAAACCGAACACTCTCCTCCCCCGGCTGCACCTTCAGATCTTGTTAATGAAAATCACAAACATAATGTGCGACAAGGGACAACCCTGGCCTTCCCAACACCCACCTGCTGAGAAAACGGACACAGCTCTCACTCTGGTTTTGTAAGGACAGGATGGCTCGTAGCAACAGCCATGGTACCATGTATGTGTTTTTATGATATGTTAAACTGAAACAAAGATTTTATGTAAGAAGTTATGTAAAGTCACCTGTTGATAATGTAACACTGATAACAGAAATGTTATAAATTAATACAGGATGTTATTTTATGTGTTATATAATATATGTTATATATTTGAGCGTCACATTTCAAGCAAAATGACTCGTTTCACTATCAGAATCCAATCTATAACAGCCAAACGTATATAATTTTATCCCCAGTCAACTTAGCGGAGGGCTAAACCCGAAGTTAACCTCCCCGTCCGGCAAAACTCAACACAGTGGTTGCTAAAGCGCTACCGCCAACTAGAGCAGAGAAATATAGCAGAGAAAGACTGTCAGACTGACAGATAAGAGATGAATCAATCCAGAGCCACATCACTGAGGCCAGCAGGGTTCTTCAGACGGATCATTAAGACATTGTGGTTCACTGAGTCAAAGTCTGAGCTGGAGAACAGGCCTGTGACAGCAGCAAGCAGTAAGTCATGGTGACCCTAACCAGGAGTCTCAGTGCTGTGTACGCAGCAAAAAACAGATAGAACATTTAACAATTTGGTTGTTGTTTATAAAAGAAATCAGTTCAGTGGAGGCAGTCTGTATAAAATAGCAGCTTAGAGGTGGGTTTAAAATTATTTATAACAAAAGGATCCAGAGAGAGCTACTTTAAGGGGGGCTAAGCAGTGGCATGTTTAAAACTGGAGGGGCAAATTCCAGTAGACAGAGAGAGGATAATAATGGCTCAAATATTGTGAAGGGCAGGATGCAGTCAGAGCTTTTTGATGTTTCAGCAAGAGGAGGAGCTCCACAACTGAATATGAAAGGCTTCATGTTGGAAGTGAAGAGCTGCTGTGTTCTCTCTATTGTTCATTCAGTACAAGTGGAAATGATGCAGCTCTGCTTAGTTTGGATGATCATCTTCATGTTTCACACTGGTGAGAAATTAAAAGATGTAGCAGGAGATGTAGACATGAAAATAAATTTTGAATGTAATGTTTTATGCTAACATAAGATATTTAATAAATTCCAAATATCAGAGTGAAATCTATCTTTGTCTTTTTCAGGATCCTCTGAGGATTTAGTGAAACCATTTAAAGATGTAATGCTGGCTTT
>NW_025744033.1:0-2048 GCF_021292245.1 Micropterus dolomieu
GAACAACACGACAGCGAAAGCCAGCGGAGAGAAACACCAGCAGCAAGTCCCAGCCTGGCAGCAAACGCGCCGCACAGGTCACCGTGCACCCGCCAATAAAAGTCCGCCGTCCCCCCAACCGCCGGAAAAAACTAAGGCCGCTGGCGCCAGCCGACATCCCCCATGCCCAGCGCGCCCCCCGGCCGCCATGCAACACCAGCCAAACCAGCAACGAGGCAAAATCAACTAGCTCAGCTGCAGGCCACCAACAACCCACCCACCCATCAAGGGCCGAGAACTCCAGGCACAAACCCAGAACAAACCGGAGCACAGCCCTGCCCCGCACCCACACTGCACATCCCGAAAACTAACTATATACCTCAGTATCCAGAGGGGTCCAACAACTGGCCGACAGAGAAATGGGGAAGCACGGATCCGAGGCCAACGAAGCAAAACAGGGACGCTAACAGGTCCCTCCAAGTCAACGAGGAAATGCCTCCCCCGGACTCCAATGCACAAACTAAACGCCCAGCAGCCATCCAGAGACCCTGCCCAGAGAAAAAGCATAATGCATCAAGATGCATCGACAATCGCCCCACAATCCCACTGCAGCCCACCAAACCGCAATTGGATCAACCCACGCAGAGACCCCCACCCCCAGAAGCCAGGACACCCTGAACCCCCCAAAGCGCAAAGGACCCCAGACCACATATCCCGGGGAAAGCTGTACCCCGCCCCAAGGAAGAACAGCAGAAAGCCGTGCCGGGAAGCTCCCTGCCGCCAGGGAGCGATAACGCGGGAGAACCAGGCCAACGGTCCCCCAGCCCAGCCAGAGGCATATCTCCCTATAGTGCAGGCAGTGACAGCAGCCCCCGAGGCCGATCTCATCCCCGGACAGGGGCCCAGCTCCCCCAGTCAAGTACCCCCAAGGAGGAGCACCAAAACCTACCCCGACAACACCGGTCATGCGCCCCAGAGACTCCCGAATGCCCCCACCCTCCCTAGCAGCGAAGCATCCCACACACAAACCCCCACCGTCCCCAAAGAAAAGAGACAGCAATCACCCCGCGACAGCAGCAACAGCCCCTCAGCCCTAGGGAGTCAGCAGATGCACGCCGCCCGCCCCCTCCACCCAACCCGGACCCACACACAGGACACGCAGAGAGGCAGCCAAGCACCGAGCGCCACCACATCCGCACAGCGCGCGAGTCAAAATCACCACCCGTGCACCAATACCAACAACTGCGCGACACCCAAGCAGAGTGGCTACCCACCCCGCAGCAGCGGCACGTTAAATACAGGGCAAACACCGGTCCCCCCGTCAAGCCCGCGCCCCAGGCATCCCAAGCGCCGCACCACCGCCCCCCCATATCGATAGGTCTTCACATATCTTCTGCCAGAACTTTTGAACAGGTGTACATTGCCACATAGCACCTGAGCAGTTCCGGCAGATGTTTGACTGCATAAGACCCATTCTGAACATCCTTTGTCCAGTATAGTGTGTTCTATGGAGAGTTTTATACTGTATAAGTTGTAGATTGGGATTTGTAGTCATTCTAAAGGTATTTAAACATATCTGCATCTAAAAGTTTTGGTCTGGACTAATGGATAGATCTGTCTCCCACTTTAAGAATGGGAGAGAGATTGAACAGTTTTTAACAGTAACATGTATACTTTTGATAACAGTTTTGGAGGCGAGAGTTTAAGAAAGTCTGTTATCATTGGAGGTAAATCCAAGTCCATTATTTTATCCTTAAATCTAGCCTGAATTATGGATTTAAACTGTTGAAATTCCAGAAATCTATTATGGCTAATTCCATATTGTGCCACTAGATCCTGGAATGGAATAAAGTTACTGCCTTGCATTACATGCTCTAGATGTCTTATCCCTTTGTCATACCACAGTGGGGAATTTAGTGTTTTCTTATTTTGCAGGATGTCAGGATTATTCCAGATTGGGGTAAATCTGCATGGGATAGGTGAAGACCCAGATATTTTGAGAAGTTCCCACCAAGCTGCCAAGGAAGTGCTTATGTTAATGCTTTTAAAGCAGGTATGACGTTTGATGC
>NW_025744033.1:2068-10880 GCF_021292245.1 Micropterus dolomieu
AAAAGCAGGCTGTCGACAAGCAGTAAGACTTAACACACGTTCTGTGATCAGATGTCCATTTTAACTCCTAAACTATAGCATTAGTTTACTTTCATTAGTTCTTCTATGCCGTATGAGTCAAATGCTTCCCACAATCGAACCTCCAGACTCATTGTTCAGCAAATGTTTATGTTCCCTGTATCCAACCATCTTTTTATCACCTTAGTTAGAGAATAAATTCACTGTAATATAATCAAGAGCTGTGTGTGTTGCCTATTTATAGTTCCTGCCAAGAGAATTGACCCTTTAGATATGAGACTGACTGACTGACTGTTTAAGATAATTGAGCGATTATTAACTAACTGATCACTAGTAATAATTGTATAATTATTCAAAACTACCTAGAGGTCCGGAGACTCTAGGATTATAACAACTCCGGTGGTGCCCTTGACGAGGAAATTCTGATTTTATGAATGTTAATTCATAATTGGGTATCAATTCTCATAAATTTATTAAAATGCAAAACTAGTAAATTTAGGTCTACTACAAGACCCATTCTGAACATCCTTTGTCCAGTATAGTGTGTTCTATGGAGAGTTTTATACTGTATAAATTGTAGATTGGGATTTGTAGTCATTCTAAAAAGGTATTTAAACATATCTGCATCCAAAAGTTTTGGTCTGGACTAATAGATAAATCTGTCTCCCACTTTAAGAATGGGAGAGAGATTGAGTTTTTAACAGTAACATGTATACGTTTGATAACTGTTTTGGAGGCGAGAGTTTAAGAAAGTCTGTTATCATTGGAGGTAAATCTAAGTCCATTATTTTATCCTTAAATCTAGCCTGAATTATGGATTTAAACTGTTGAAATTCCAGAAATCTATTATGGCTAGTTCCATATTGTGATAAATGGAATAAAGTTACTGCCTTGCATTACATGCTCTAGATGTCTTATCCCTTTGTCATACCACAGTGGGGAATTTAGTGTTTTCTTATTTTGCAGGATGTCAGGATTATTCCAGATTGGGGTAAATCTGCATGTGATAGGTGAAGACCCAGATATTTTGAGAAGTTCCCACCAAGCTGCCAAGGAAGTGCTTATATTAATGCTTTTAAAGCAGGTATGACGTTTGATGCTGGAACTGATGAATGGCATATCGGAAATTTTAATTTCCTTACAGAATGTTTGTTCTATGTCCATCCATGAGTGGTCCAGGGGGCTCTGATTGATCCATTTTGAGATATATTGTAGTCTATTGGACAGGAAGTAATGATAAAAATTTGGCAGTTCTAAACCACCACAGTCTTTTGCTTTTTGCATAGTTTTTAAACTGATTCGTGGGGGTTTATTTTTCCACAAAAATTTTGAGATGTTTGAGTCCAGTGATTTAAACCAGACAGCAGAGGGTTTGGTGGGTAACATTGAAAACAGGTAATTGATTTTAGGTAGGACCATCATTTTTATGGTGGAGACTCTTCCCATGAGTGATATAGGTAATGATGTCCACCGTACAAGGTCATCCTCTATTGATTTAAGTAAAGGCGTGTAGTTTAGCCATGTCAGTTCTGACAGCCTGGAGGAAATATTGACACCCAGATATTTAATATTCCCAGACTTTAGCGGTGTGGTAGATATACTCTGGAAATCACACTTTACAGGTAAAACTATGGATTTACTCCAGTTAATGGAGTAGTCTGAGATGGATGAGAATTTATCTATAAGTGTGATTGTCTCAGAAAGAGAAGTTTGTGAGTTTAGGAGGAAAAGTAATACATCATCGCATAAAGGCTTATCTTGTGGTGTATATTTTCTGTTTGAATTCCTTTAATATTATTATTTTGTCTGATAGCAGCTGCTAGCGGTTCTATAAAAATAGCAAATAGCGAGGGAGAGAGTGGGCAACCCTGCCTGGTACCCCTCTGGAGACTAAAGCATGGAGAAGTATGATCATTTGTTTTGACAGAAGCTCTTGGGGAACTGTATAAGATTTTAATCCAATCTATGAAAGAGTTTCCAAATCCAAATTTATATAAAGTAGCGAATAGAAATTTCCAATTTACTCTGTCAAATGCTTTCTCTGCATCTAAAGAAACAACTGTAGTTTCCAGGTTATGAATAGTGGCATAGTCTATTATGTTAAGTAGCCTGCGTGTATTGTTGGTGGAGTGCCTGCCCTTAATAAATCCTGTTTGGTCAGAGTGTATTATACCAGGAGTGACCTTCTCTAGCCTTCTTGCTAGGGTTTTGCAGATGATTTTAAGATCTGCGTTAATAAGTGATATTGGGCGATAACTGGACGGGAGCGTGGGGTCTTTGTCTGGTTTAAGGAGCAGGCTGATATTAGCAGAGTTCATTGTTGGAGGCAACATGCAAGTACCCCTAATTTGCATAACCATCCTATAGAATGTGGGCGCAAGTATTTCCCAGAATTCTTTATAGAATTCAGCGGGAAAACCATCTGGCCCAGGGGCTTTATTATTCGGCATATGTAAGAGAGCTTCCTGGAGTTCAGCCATTGAAACAGGTGAATCCAGAGCCCTGATCTGTTCATCATCTAACCTTGGCAAATCTATATTGTTCAGAAATGCATCTATGTTAGAGCTAGATGGATCAATTTGTGATGTATATAAGTTTTTATAATAATCTCTGAATGCATTGTTGATTTCTTCTGGGTTATAAGTCAGATTCCCAGCTGAGTCCTTTAAGGAGGAAATTGTTATTTTTAATTTATTCAATTTCAATTGGCTGGCTAAGAATCTGCCGGATTTATTGCCATGTTCAAAGTTCTCCAAGTGTAGTCTTTGCAACTGAAATTGGGTCTTTTTATTATATTTCATTTAATTCAAGTTTTGATTTTCTCAGATCATTCAGCATGTGTTCCTGTGGGGAGGCAGGAAGGGTAGTTTCTAGTGTTTTTATTTTTTGTTCTAGCTCTAATTCACAAGATCTCTCTTTCTTTTTTTTGTATGATGAATAGGAGATTATTTTACCTCTCATGACTGCTTTTGCTGCCTCCCAAAGAAGACATGGCGAGGTTCCTGGCAGGTCATTAGTTTCCATATATATTGCCCACTCCTTTATGAAGTAACTTATAAAATCTAGGTCTTTAAGCAATGATGCATTAAATCTCCAACTTCTAGTTGGCCGTGTGACCCTTTTTTTAGTAAGAGTGATAGAAACCGGTGCATGATCACTGGTAGTGATAGGGTGAATCTGAGTGTTGGAAATGTCTGTCATAATTGAGCTGCTAACCAAAAAATAGTCAAGGCGAGAATATGAGTGGTGGACTGGTGAAAAGAAGGTATATTCTCTAAGAGTGGTGGTGGTGAGAACGCCAAACATCGCAAAGACCAAAATCGCTCATGTATTGTTTAAGGATGTCTATTGATTTCCAAATACGATGACCACCTGCCGTACTGAGCCTGTCAACTGCTGGATTACATACCATGTTGAAGTCCCCTCCTAATATAAGAGCTGTGTCTGAGTGAGCAGAGAGTGAGTTGAAGAAAGCATGAAAAGGGGTCGTCAACATTTGGGCCATAGATGTTAGCAATGCATAAAGGAGTATTTTGAATCGAAATGTTAACAATAATGAATCGACCCTCTGGATCAATAGTAGTGGTATTATGATTGAAGTGTGTTTTTCTATTTATCATAATGGTGACACCCCTTTGTTTTGAGTTATAACAGGCTGAGTACGAGTGAGGAAACTGTGGTGAGGTTAGTTTATCTGCCTGACTATCCAGTTTAAATTATTCCAAGATGCTCACCAGACATTGGAGCGATATCTATGACCAGATGCAACTTTTTATTACAAAAACAGTAGAGATTAGACACCATTTTTAATTGCAAATATATGAATGGAAGTGTGATTTTTTTGTTCTCCGACAGTTTATTCAGTGAGTTTTGGTCGTATATGAGTTATACAGCTGGAATCTATAGAGTCAGAAAACAGCAGACACAGTAAAGACATCAGATCATCTCAATGCTCAGCTTCTTATTTATTGTCAGCGTACAGCAGATAATGATTCACACAAGGGTTTCAAACCTGTCATTATCAGCTCTTCACACTATCAGACTCTAAATATCTGTTTCTATTTCAAGATTCTGGGCCCTACTTTCCTGCTGGCACAAATCCAGCAGCAGCCCAACTGCAGCCAGCTGACTTTCCACTGGTGGAAGGTGGAGTGGTGCAGCTGAGGCTGTTGGAGCAGGTTAGGTGGTGCAGTGACATTTTACTTCTCAAACTGGCCTGAAATCCTGATGTGTTGCTAACTTATATTAATATTTGGGATGTTCCACATTTGTGTTCGGAGCCTTCTTTATTTCTCATAGTTGCCTCGGCCTGACTCGTCCTGGTCCACTTGGTCTGTCTGCTGCTTTTAAAAAGGATGAGAGGAGCTCATGTGATTGGTCGTTACTGAAGCTCCACCTGCTGATTCTGTGCTCCTCATACTAATCATTTATTCAGCCTCTCTTCCAAGTTGCGCTGAGCTGCGACCGCTTTGAGAATCAGATGGTAACAAAAAGGACTAATCTGAGTTGGTGTTCTGCTGCTGGTGGATTGTGCTCGTGCCCAGTTACAAGAAAATAAGGCCCGTTGTGAGATTACATGTTTAATGAGAGAAAGAGAAAGAAATCAGGAGAGAGATCAGCTGCTGATATTCTGCTGTACGTTGGTCCTGGAGAACTACTGCACAGGACGGATCTTCATGCTGAAGGTCTTCAGGGAGTAGTTATAACCCTTCCAATGGTACCACTCCACTCCAACAATAGAGAGAGTGCTGTCAGCCCCCCAGCGATAAACCCCGTTGGGGTTTGTATAGTGACAGTTGTTGTACCAGAACGCCCCCAGGTATGATCTGGCACAGTTGCCAGTAGAGGAGTCCTGGTCTTTGTCAAAGGTGGAGAACTTCATTCCGTTGTGATAAGTCAAGGAGTCTCCTACAGACACACAGAAGAACCACAGGGTTAGTAAATTTGCATTATCTATAAGTATCAGCTGAACTTTTCACAGTCTGCAGTCTTCTATCAGACAGACTGATGAGACCAGTTATGGTCCAGACAGCTGAAGTCACCAGCAGGTCGATCTCTGATCGACTCAGTGTTTCACCTGGATGAAACGTAAGAAAATCACACGGTCTATTCCTTTTTTGTAAGTAAAAGTAACAGGTAAAACTTTCAAAATAAAAGTAGGCTCGTGTGCTATGTAGTTAGAAAGCTTATTATAGACTAAAACTAAGCCAAAATCATGTTTTTTAGTAAAACTCAACTAAAACTAACTAAACTTTTATAAGATCTGACCTATAACTTCATATTAAGAAAAGTGAACTGGTATCATATGAAGCTTAAGTTAATTATATATTTTAGATATTATTATTTAATTAAAATTTTCATAACAAATTCATACTTGCTATGTGGAAGCTCAACCAGCAGAGGTCACTCTACCCCTGCTGAGGCGCCCAGTGAAAAATGTTTCTGACTTGTGTTGAAGGGGCATTATGAGTTTTCAGCGACCACTAGCGGTGCGGTTTTAAGATTGCACCCAGAAGTGTTGGGCAAGCTACTTGGAAAATGTAGTGAGCTAAACTACTAGATACTCTACATTAAATGAAGCTTCACTACACAGGAGTAAATAAATAAATCTATATCTATACACATATAGATATAGATATATATATGTGTGTATGTGTGTGTGTGTGTGTGTGTGTGTGAGCTAGAGAGAGGGGGAGTTTGGGGTGCAGCAACCTGCTCAAGATGTAGAAGTGTAGAAAGACCCATCTTACTCACCCGCCCCTCCATTGATGAATCCAGATACACTCAGTTTATATCCGTGACACTCTGAAGCGATGGAGAACGAAGAGTAGCGAGCAAACACTTTTTTCCCCTCAAAGTCCTCCATGTCGACCAGCAGCTCATATTTTCTGTGCTTAGTCAGTTGGTAGATGTTCTCAAGACCTGCACACACACAAACACACACATACACACTGTATATGTACACATGTACACACTGGGCACAGTTTGACATTTTGGACAGACGTGGAGATAATTCATTAAAACACTCTCACACTAACTGATCTAGACTTTAGACACAAAACTTGGTCAGTCTCATTTCTGGATTCACACAACAAAGTTTCACAAAGTCAGATTAGTGTTAGTTAGGTTTGGTTTCTCACCGAGCCAGTGCTCTCCAGCAGCGCTACCAAAGCCCAGCATGTACTGATCCCAGCCCCTATAGAAGTTCACGGTGCCGTCCATCCTCCTCTGGAACACCTGGGGGGGACAGGATGGAGGGAGAACTAGCTAAACACACCAGATACCTGACAGCTCATGTTTCCAGGCAACGAGGTTTTACTGCTATGTCATTTATTGTGAAAGTCCAACAGGAAGTGCTGATACTGAAAGTCACTCTGTGGTAATACTCACCGTCCAGCGACCTCCTTCTGTCTTCATGTCACAGTACACCTACACACAAACACATTCATTAGTAAATGACTTCAGCTGTCTGAACTTGTTTATTAGGTTCATACTTATGAAGCTGTGAGCCGTTTGTCTTATTTAGTTTCTATTGTTGGATATTTCATGTAGATATTCAGAGGGCTTGGCTGGAATCAACCAACTCCAGAGAAAGTACAAGGTGTAGTGTTTAGATAAGATGAAACTATATATTCAGCTGTTACAGCAGCACAAAGACAGATAGAAGTAGAGATGAAAAGAGAAAGTAAATAGATACATTATAAGTATTTAAAATAAGAATAGAATAAAATAAAACAAAAGCAATGTAATTCTACTGAAAACTCAAACTTACAGCACCAGCAGTTCACATACGGTACCCACAACTAGTGTAACATGAACTGAGCAACTGTGCAAAACCATCTCAAGCTGAGTGACAGTGGTGTGATTAGTAGCAGCAAAGTCAGCAGATTATTGTATTCATAAGAGTAATATGATACCGTTCCAGAGCATGGAGCGATCTTTGGTTCACCATGGAGAAAAGAAAAAGTACTGCTGTTGTTGGTGCTGCCAGGGGGGGCAGGAAAGTCGGCCCCTGATGCCTCCTCTCTCAAAGGGCTGTGATTGGTTGGGTTCATAGGTACTCACAGCAAGAGTTTGTGCCTCTACAGCATGATCACCTGATCTGACTCAGTAACTCTGCTTTGATTCCAGCATAAATGTGAAGCTGAGTCCCAGAGAAGGTGAAGTGTACCTGGACAGCAGACCTCTCTCCAGAGGGATAGATGGTGTACACTCCACTGGGGAGGCTCTTGTCTTGTTTGTAGATGTCACTGCAGTCCACCGGTTGGAAGAAATGCTGGCAGCTGGTCAACAGAGGAGCCAGGAGGAGGAAGACGACTGATACCAGCTGGAACAGAGCACATGTTGTCGTTCTGACTGAGCTTTGACTCTTACACACTGTTTTAACAGTTTGGCCTCTAGTTTCATGGCGGTGTGGGCAAAGACACCTCTAAGGTGGAGCTGACTGACAATAATTATCTGCCTGGGTTGTTGCTGTAGCAACCATCTAAGCTACCGATATCACAAGCCTCTTCACAGTTTAACAGGACTTTGAGATCTGTAAAATATCAGTTCACAAACTCACCTTCATTGTCAGATTTCTGCTGAAACTGCTGATGTGGATCCGTCTGATGCTCTGAAAATACAGCAACAATATATTTGTTTCGTCACTGAACTCACATGGAACAGATTATTATGTGAATGCAGAATAAGTAGAATTAAAATTTGGTGTTTAGGTTGTAGCTCCGTCACTCCCCAATACACTAAGCTGGGAGTGACAGTAATAACTTCCCTCACAAAACTGCATTAGATACAAATCATGACACCGACTGTTGAATAGAATTTATCAGGGTTCAAAGTCTTTCTGTGATTTAGAATTGTTATTTCATGGTAATATAGGATTTTTAGAATATTAGAGTCACCTCTCAGTAAAATCCAACACAATTCTGCAGCATCACAAACTACAGACATGTTGACAGACTTCACCGCCATCACTTCATACAACCACAGTCTGCAGCTCTACAGACGCTCTGCAGTCACTCAGGAATCAACACATACTCAACCAAGCAGCTGTGGCTCAGGAGGTAAAGCGGGTTGGCCGTTAATCAGAAGGTTCCGCCAGTGTATGAATGTGTGTGAATGTTAGTTTCTGTTTGAGCACTTAGGCTCAGTGTATGAATGTGTATAACTGGTGAATGCAGATGTAGTGTAAAAAGCGCTTTGAGTGGTCGAAAATACTAGAAAGGGACTATACAAATACGGAACATTTACAAAACTCATCAGTATTTGGGAGTATCACACATGATTATATATAAGTTCATAAAACAGTAGCATTTTTAATTGAAATGCAATATTTAAATATTGCAAATTATTACAACATGACTAAATGTTTATGAAGTTCAGCTCAATGTTTAACTAATTCAGCCATTTGGATAGAAACAAAACTGTCCAAAGCCTCTGTGAGATCCTGGTTTTGTGTCTAGAGTTGTGAAAAAGCTATAAAAGAGATTGCAGCAGGGACGTCACTAGGATTGAAACACAGGGGGGCTTAGCCCCCAGGTGATGCGTAACTTGCGCTTGCAAAATCTTTGCACTCACATCTTTTGTTACTGTATTAGAACTACACTTATGTCAACGACCAGTGAAGAAGCCAAGATGTTAACAAATAAAAAGCAACAGACATACTTTGTTCTTCCATTTCTCCTCTGTTGAACAAAAGGTACTGTAATGTTACATGGGCGTCTGGAGCAAAAGAAATGTGGGTGTGTCCTCCTCCAGGATTTATATATATATATAAATTTTGTTTTATAGAAAT
>NW_025744033.1:10900-14245 GCF_021292245.1 Micropterus dolomieu
TAAAGCGGGTTGGCCGTTAATCAGAAGGTTCCGCCAGTGTATGAATGTGTGTGGATGTTAGTTTCCGTTTGAGCACTTAGGCTCAGTGTATGAATGTGTATAACTGGTGAATGCAGATGTAGTGTAAAAAGCGCTTTGAGTGGTCGAAAATACTAGAAAGGGACTATACAAATACGGAACATTTACAAAACTCATCAGTATTTGGGAGTATCACACATGATTATATATAAGTTCATAAAACAGTTGCATTTTTAATTGAAATGCAATATTTAAATATTGCAAATTATTACAACATGACTAAATGTTTATGAAGTTCAGCTCAATGTTTAACTAATTCAGCCATTTGGATAGAAAGAAAACTGTCCAAAGCCTCTGTGAGATCCTGGAGGAGCTGAGAATAATACTGCACACAGCTGATTTATCAGACATGTGTAATGTCTCCTGGTTGGATGCTTACCTGTCTGAACTCACCTGCAGGTTGAACTTAAGAGACGATGCGGCTTCACCTTCAGAGGAAACAAACTGCTGCTTCTCCTTCAGTCTGTCACACTCTCACAACTTCACTACTTATATCTACAGAAGGCGCTGTGATGTCCCAGCAGACACACCTCTTAAATTCTCCAGCATTTCCTGTTCTTGTTTAAACATATGATTTGTTGTGTAATATTAAAATGAGCTTGTTATTCTGCCAAAGGCCCTGTAGTACATGATGATTATGAATGAATAAAAAAGGAACATTAAACCTGTAAAAAGTACATCAGGTGACATTAGGAACAATGTGGAGCTTCACACTATTCCCCAGCCTTAACCCAAACCCTGGAGGGATCTGTGATTTCTCAGTTTGGAAGCAGTAGCCTCCCGTTCAGCTCTCCTGTGAGGGAGTTAGTCTTCTGTCTAAAGGCCCGGACACACAAAGTGTCACAGTAAAATGCCATTGCAAACGTTCTTCATCATCATTTTACCACAAGTTCAAATTCTGGCTACTACTTTGTGTTTCTATTGTATTTCATAAAAGCACTCGGCTGGCAGTGCGTGTTCCGAGTTGTCAGACTCCGGCAAGATGAGGGAGGTGATGCTTGGTGCTCAAACACAGTCAAGATGGACACGGGTGGATGGATGGATATGTGTATGTGCAGTAAATAACCTTTGTATATAAATAACTGTAGATATTTTTAAGTTAATTAAATTTTATATGTTACCATATTTTAATACACGTTTAATTTTCTGTTAAGTTCTCTGTGTGTAGCATGAAGGGACTACAAACTACAGACTTTCACAAAGTGCTGTATAATGATAAATGTATAATGAGCGCCGTCCTAGAGCCAGACCTTGATGGTGGATGAGAACTGCTGACCTGGACTGGAGATATTGTTGGGGGATGGAAAGATTGTTGCATGAAGGTCAGGGACAGAACGTATGGTGTTGCAGACTGCAGAGGTGGTTCCCATATTCAAAAAGGGGAACCAGATGGATCCAACTATTGTGGTATCACACTTCTCAGCCTTCCCAGGAAAGTTTATTCCAGGGGGCTGGAAATGAGGGTCCGAGTGTTTTGTCAAACCGCACATTCAGGAGGACCTGTCCTGGCTGTGGAACAGTAGACCAGCAAAAGTGCTGGTAGGTGTTGCATTCCGACATTGTTGACCCTTGTCTCTGATCTTTCACACAGGGCCAGTGTGAAGTGATTGGGATGAAGGTCAGCACCTCCAAGTCTGCGGCCATGGTTCTCTGCTGGAAAACAGTGGATATCTCCTTCCAGGTTGGGAGTGAGCTCCTACCCCAAGCGAAGGAGAACAAGTATCTCATGATCTTGTTCACGAGTCAGTTAAGGTGGTTCAGGCATCAGGATCCTCCTGGGCACCTTCTTTTGGAGGTAGTGTTTGTTGTAATTGTCATTTTAATTAATTAAGTCTTCATTTTCAAAATAAGACACGGCAGCCATTTTACAGTACAGTAAGAAAAAAGAACATATCTAGAACCTAATTACATTGAGTTTGATCATTTCAAATATCATACTTTACTTTACTACTAGTATTAGTAGAAATGCTACTACAGAAAAAAAAAATCAACTGCTTATCTGGGGTCAGGTCGCGAGGGCAACAGCTCCAGCAGGGGACCCCTCCCTTTTTTCAAGCCACATTAGTCAGCTTTGACTTGGGGATCCTGAGGTGTTCAGGCCAGTGTGGCAATATAATCTCTCCACCTACTCCTGGGTCTTCCCATGTCTCCCCCCAACTGGATGTGCCTGGTGGGCATCCTGAACTCCCTCACCTGGGGTAAGGATTTATTCCCTACCTGTAGTGAGCACTCCATCCTGCTGAGAACCACATCCTCAGATTTAGAGGTGCTAATTCTCATTCCAGCCACTTCACACTGGGCTGCGAACCGATCCGATGAGTGCTAAAGGTCACGGACCGATGATGTCAACAGGACCACATCTCAGCCAGTGTCACTGGTCACTGAATACCATATAAATATCAAGCGAAGGTTGAGGTCAAGGGCAACTCTACTTGGTTGAAGATACTAGAAGACGTTAAATGTGTTGATTCTTCATTACAGCAGCTCACTACACACTTAATCTCACAGTAGTTCTGCTTAAGCACTCACTGTTCTTTCCATCTTTTAGCGACCCTCTTTAAAATCTCATAGTTGTTAACAAGAGTTACTACTAGTATTAGTAAAAACAGTGAGTTTCACTAAATTAAGTTTTATAACTAGGTTCAGGAACAAGGACTATGCCTCGAACAGATCTCATTTCCACACGAAAACATTTAAGTTTTCATCATTTAAAAAACACAGCACAAGATGCTGGGCATTTACTGTTTTTTACAATCACTTTGGTACTATTTTCAGAACCTTGATGTCATTTTTCACAACTCTAGACACAAAACTCAAAACGGTTATCACTTGTAACACAGGCTGTCTAATCAAAACATTGCATTGTGTATTCACATCTTTACAGAAATCTTGCACTTGCACAATCATTGATTCAAAAAACAAATTTATTGGGAAATACCATTGAAACATAACTATAGATCACCCACACACAAGCACTGTGTCATTGTTCATACAATCATTAAATATTGTAGAACGAAAATAGGTGATACAGGTTTCATTATGGTACTACATGTACAGTAAATACATCTCTGTAAAAGTACTGCAGTAGTAGAGAGAATACTACAGACACAGTGGAATCATTGAACAAAGTTTGTAATATATTGATGCAAAACACTACAGTACAATCACAACATAGGCCACAAATCCAGGCCTGAAACTGGTCTGCTGTGATGTCATTGCAGGCGTCATCCATGGCCTGGAGAAGAGTGACTTGTTTTTAGTTGAATG
>NW_025744034.1:0-2957 GCF_021292245.1 Micropterus dolomieu
AATTTTTATTTTTTAATAAAACAATTTTTAAATTTTTTTTTTTATAATTTTTGAATTTTTTTTTATTAATTAATTTTTTTATTAATAAAAAATGTATTCACGTGCACGACTGTTACGTGCATTATGCGTGTGCCCGTTCACATGCACGCGCTTAGCTGGCCTTTATTTACTACTCCCAGCCGTCCAATCACAGTGGTAGGAGGGGCGGGACAAACACCGCACCGAGCACATCCGATCTTGAACGAAACAAATGTGCCTACTCACCGAGGTGTTTCCTTGCCCTCAAAATCCACGTATGGACAGTCTGTGCTCTCATGTTTCAGCCTTCTCTTCATGCAGAGCAAGGGCCAGAGCAAGTTGGCCTACATACTTTGTGGTGACATTTTTACATTGAGTAAAATTAAGTAGGCTAACTTACTTGCAGCACATTGCCTTCACAGAAATTATGTATCATAGCAACCAGAGCATCTCGAAAAAAAAACTGCGCCTCCAAAACACACCCTAGCGCTCCCACCTAGGCGTTTTCAGAACAGCAGGTGGTGTTTTCAGCTGGCAAAAAACGCTTTGGTGGCACAGGCCCTATATCAGACAGCTTTTAGTATCGCCATGGAAACCTGGGAATGCAGGCTCAGCACACAGCTCATTGAGATGATGTAATGATGTAATGCAGACAACTCAGTAAACATGGCCCTTCACCACCTCCTCCAGCCCCTGGACTCTCCAGGAACCAGGAACCTTGTCTATGCCTTCAACAACATTATTCCAGCTCTGCTACAGGACAAGTTCTCCTAACTGAGCATGCCTGCAGGTGTATCACAGACTTCCTGTCCAGTAAGCGGTACGTGAAGCTGGGAAAACATGATTCTGACTCCAGGACTGTCAGCACTGGTTCCCTTCAAGACCGTGTTCTTTCCCCTCTGCTCTCTGTCCTGAACACCAACAGCTGCACCTCCAGTCAGCAAACCACCAAGCTCCTGTTGTGTGCAGATGACACCACCCTCACTGGGCTCATCTCTTGTGGGGATCACTCCGCCCACAGGTGAGAGATTGACCATCTGGGGTCCTGGAGCAGCCAGATCAATCTGGACCACAATGTTCTGAAGACAGTGGAGATGGGCGGGTATTCCAGGAAGAGGCCAGCCGCACCCATCCCCATCAATCTGTGCAACTCCACACTCAACACTGTGGAGTCATTCTGCTCACCCAGGACCTCCAGTTGGAGTTGATACGCTTATGTCACCTTCATACTAATAACACAATTTTAAACTTTTCCAAGTTTTCATACCCCTTTCTAAATATTTCAAGTCACATCTTCACAACACTTGGGAGTTTCTCACATTTCTTCAACTTCTTCAAACCTTAAAATGTTCTACATTTATCAGTGCAGTTTGAAGTTTATTCAACTTTAAAATCTTAGTCATATTCTTTAGAACATTTCCCATGTTTCCAAGATTTCATAGTTCTTCAGCTACATTCTGCACATTAAAGCCAGCAATGCAGTGTAGCGTCAGCTTTTTAACAATCCCTAAAACCGTCCACATCTTTCATACATTTGTACTATTCAAATTTGTTCAAGACAGCAGTTCAGTTTAGCGTCAGCTTTTCAACAAAACTTTCCACTTCTTTCATACATTTGTACTGGAGCAGCCAGATCAATCTGGACCTCAATGCTGCGCATCAGTAACTGATCATAGAGTCAGACACCTTGGATTGCAGGTTCAGCACAGAGCTGATTGAGATGATGTCATTAGTGCAGTTTGACTGACAAGCGCGCACACACACACACACACACACACACACACACACACACACACACATACACACACACACACACTCACTCTGGTGCCTGTAAAGGGACATGTGTGACTCTGGTGTTGATCTGCAACACCTCACTGGAGACACACCAAGCACCTGCTTCAAGACCTCCACCATCAACCTCAAGCCCAAATCTCTTAAAGCAACTATTTATTGCAACAGAAGCAAAAGAGGCGAAATATTTGTTTTGTAATTAAGCTATATTAGACACAAGCCAATCTTTGTACCATTTTGATTTGTCCATATCGGATTGTCAAGGACCATAGACTTTGTCCCCCATCATTTATAGTGAAATCTAATTAGTAATCTAATTTCCTATGTGCAGTATGAACACAAGGAACATTTGCATTCACAGTTAAAAACCTATCCTTATTACTAATGAAATGAAAGGTTGCATTGTATTGTGTCTAGGTCTAGTTAAATGATATACTCTGCTATCAGCTTTGGTTCAGATTAAAACCTACTCCTAACCCAAAAAACATGGACCACACATCTGCTGCCCTGAAGTCTATGGTAATGAAGACATTTGAGTGCTCTGTTTTCCTTCCTCAAATCCATTACAGACTCGCTCCTTGACCCCCTGCATTTTGCCTAAAGAGCCAACAGGTCTCTGCTACAGGACAAGCTTGAATGTATCTGACCCGCTTTGCTGAGAAGGTCATTGGTTGAAATCTGACATCCCTCCAGGATGAGGATTTGACAGTTCTTAGTTGTGCAAAAACATGTTTACCAAGAATGTCTGCCATATGACTAAAACAATGGGAACCACCTTTTGAAGCTTCTTTTTTTCACATTATAGGTGTAGCAGACCTAAATTTTAGTCATGCAATTTAATAAATTTATGAGAATTGATACCCAGTTATGAATTAATATTCATAAAATCAAAATTTTCCTCGTTTCAGGGCACCACCGGAGTTGTTATAATCCTAGAGTCTCCAGACCTCTAGGTAGTTTTAATAATTATACAATTATTACTAGTGTCAGTTAGTTAATAATCGCTCAATTATCTTAAATCAGTCAGTCAGTCTCATATCTAAAGGGTCGATTCTCTTGGCAGGAACTAGAAATAGGCAACACACACAGCTCTTGATTATATTACAGTGAATTTATTCTCTAACTAAGGTGATAAAAAGATGGTTGGA
>NW_025744035.1:0-599 GCF_021292245.1 Micropterus dolomieu
GTGAATAGAAATTTCCAGTTGACCCTATCAAAAGCTTTTTCGGCGTCTAATGTGGCAATGAGAGTATCTTTCTTTTGTACTGATGAGTAATGCATTAGATTGAATAATCTGCGGGTGTTATTGGATGCATATCTACCTTTTATAAAGCCGGTCTGATCAGGATGGATTATAAACGGTATAATTTGTTCAATTCTATGGGCTAGTGTTTTGCTAATCATTTTTATGTCGACATTTATAAGTGAGATAGGGCGATAGTTAGATGCGAAGGTGTGGTCTTTGTTAGGTTTAGGAATGAGTGATATAAGTGCTGTATTCATGTGGGATGGGAACTTTGCGTTATGTTTTATTTCTGTTATTGTTCTGCTGAATAGTGGGTATACGGTTGACCAAAAATGTTCGTAGAACTCAGCAGGGAAGCCATCTGGACCTGGTGCTTTATTTTTTTGCAGCCAAGGCAGCTGTTTTGATCATTTGTCATTTTTCATGTCAAAACATTTCATCGTTCCAGCTTCACAAATTAATTATTTAAAAAATTTTGATGTAGTGTTAATAATATTGAGGTTTGGATTGACATGAACAATTTTAGGCCAATCTCTCCC
>NW_025744035.1:619-1827 GCF_021292245.1 Micropterus dolomieu
TCATGCCACTTTTTGTGTCTCCACCAAACTCAGACTGAGAGATTGTTCTTTTTTCTTCACTACAACAGCTTTTGTTACTTTACAAAGTAAGCATTGTATTACATATGAAGAGTTTATAAAATATAATGTTTTGTAATTAATTTAATTACCCAACAGTTTATTCAAGCACAGCTGAAACAATTAGTTGGTTGAAAAAAATGTTTTTATTGGCAGCTGTTTTGATCATTTGTCATTTTTCATGTCAAAACATTTCATCGTTCCAGCTTCACAAATTAATTATTTAAAAAATTTTGATGTAGTGTTAATAATATTGAGGTTTGGATTGACATGAACAATTTTAGGCCAATCTCTCCCTGTTCTTTCAAAAATCTTGAAATCATTAGTTGCTATCCAATCATATTTGGACTTGCAGAACATTTGAAATGAAATACAATCCGGTTTCAGGTAAGTGCATAGTACAGTAACCACCACTTTAAAAGCTATGGATGAATTCAACAAGGCTATAGATGTCACGCTCTGCCGGTTTGCCATCCTTTGTGTTTACTTTTGAGTTTGGTATCTGCCTTGGTATGTTGAGTTTTGGGTTCTGTCCTGTCTAGTGTCCAGTATCTGTTATATAGTCTGCTTGTCATGTCTAGTCTCTCTGTTTTCCTCTGCTCTCTCTCTCTCTGCCTCGTTAGTCTCATGTCTGTCACCTGTGTTGCTCCCGCCCTGCTCGTTAGTCCCTGTGTATATATACCTGGTGTTTCTGTCTTGTCCTGGTCCGGTCATTGTTCATGTTACTCCCCAGTCTGTCGTGTGTGTACTCTCTGCCTGTAACCAGCCTTGCTTGTCTCGTCTTGTCTCGTCTCCCGGTACTTTTGGATTTTGGATTTTGGATTTCTGTTATTCAGCCACTCACCTGTAAGTGTGCTCGCTTTTGTTTGTTTATTAAAACCCTTCGTTATACCATACCTGCTCCGCTCTGTGTCCTGCGTTTGGGTTCTCCAACCTGCCTCCACACCACGATCGTGACAGAATGACCGGACCACAAAGGGACCCAGCGGACACCATGTCCGATGAACTGCTTGATCTGTGCCGGGAGCTTATGGTGCTGAGGAATATGTGGTATGGGGCTAGTCATGTTAGCCATAAGGCAGCTATCGTGTCCCTTGCCTGGAAGAGCCTGGCTGCTCAGCCAGGAGCAGCAGACTCTCTCCCTGGGTGGG
>NW_025744035.1:1927-10048 GCF_021292245.1 Micropterus dolomieu
AATGACAGCATGTTGAATAAAGGGAATGTTTCTGCTTTGTGTATTGAACTCTGCTGAATATGGAAGTTCCTCTCTCTTCTATAGTTCACTAACAGCTTAGCTCCTCCCTCAATCTCTCCGTCTCCTCGCAGCTCTGGAGGTTATAGTGGCTTCTAGTGGTAAGGGCTGTGAATTGCAACCTGATATTAACCAATGGCACACTGGCTGCTCACCCCTTGCTTTGGAAGTCCAAAGGAGAAGCTACGGTGGCAGATTGGTTTAGTGTCAGCAGTCATGCAGGTGTTGTACCAGACCTCCGTGGTGAAGAGGGAGCTGAGCCTGAAGGCAAACTTTGAGTATGGAATAGTTTCAACTCCGGTCTCTTGTCATCACAGCGTCGGCATGCTGTTCAGAATGCAAACTTACGGATAATATGGAGATGAGACGTGTGATTTTTGGTGCTATACAGATCAAAAGACGTTGAGCTGTATTCTTTACATGATGGGTGCTTTTAGTGAATTCTCAAACATTTGACACATCTTCACTGTCTGACTGAACACTTGAGTTATAAAGTACTGGACCCACTGTGACCTGGTAAATGTCAGGGAAAAATACAACCTCTGTAAAATAAGTGAATGTTAAATTAACTTTAGATACATCAATAAGGTGTCTGGTTATTTAGTGGATTTGCTGCTCATGAGAATCCAGTAACACTTTATTTGGACAGTCAATCTGTAGATGCTCTACAGAGTATCAGTATAATATCTCTACTGAATGTCTGCAGACATTCAACAACAAAGTGCCTGTAGTACATCTACACATATTCAACAAGACATCTATAACCCATAAAAAGCATTTAAAACCACACTTGCAACCATCAGTAGAATTCCCTGAAGGTATATTTTCATTTTCATTATGGTAATCTATAGAATATCTATAGATACTCAGCTGCATTGCTACAGCACATCTGTAGCTTATCAGTAGCATCTCTGAATGGATCTTTTCATATTTGGTTTTCTATTTGACATGTACAGCAAATATTTAGGAGTGTATTCTCAACATCTCTAGTGTATCAGTAACCCTTTCACAACACATGTGATGTCATTCACGTAACCATCCACAGATGTTCCTTGTGACTATCCAAATAAAGTCAAACACACGTGAAGCTTAGTTGACTGTTTATGGCTTATGTACTTCACAATATCAAGTCATCAACATAATCAGTGCATTTACAAAGTCTAGTAATCTTCTATAGATGAATGTCTCATTCAACTAAAGTGAAACACAAGTAAAGCTTTTAGTATGTCTGACACCACAACATTTTACTGGCTGTGCAACATTTGCTTTGAGGAAGCATGTAAAACATTGAAACAATGAAAAACAAATCAGATGCTGATTATTTCATATTCTTTATGTCCTTGAAAAGTCTACCAAGGTTTCCATGTTTGTGTCATTCAATAAAGCAGAGCTGCCTTTTCAGAGACCTCTCTGTTCGGTTGCCACGTAAACGCCATACCTCCTTCTTGTAAGTCTGCCAGGCCCTCTCAATGTTCTGAGTGTGTAGACCTGTATCTACGTAATGCTGGCTGTGGTTGACCTTCACATGCCTGTAGCCCTCCTGTGAGAGACTTGAATCTGCTCTCCGCTCATCACTTACTACCATACTCTGACGTCTGGTGGGTTTTTTGATGATAGGAACCAACGTATCCTTGTCCCTCCTCTTCACAAGACGAAGGACAGGACGCCTGGAGTTCCCCCGTATTTCCAACATTCCAAATACCCACGTCTTTCTCCTCCATGTTTTCCAAAGCGTCCTCTGGCGTACTGAAATAAAAAACATTAAAAGATAATGAGAGGACAAGGAGACGTTTTTAAGAGAAAGTCTGCATTGCCATCAGTTTGATAAAGAGATGAGTGTTTGAGCTGGTTTGTGAGAGTGATTTGAATCAGTAAAATATAATTGAGAGAAGCATCTTCTTCCTACAATGTTGTACATTCTTTATTTTTGTTCTTTTTTCTGTGTGTAAATTTAGTGTAGATATTGCAAATTTAGACTTTAAAACTACAACTTGATGATTAGGTTAGCAATAGAATACATACCTTTCTTTTATGACAGAATTTGCTTTAGTCCATGTGGACGAGAACATCAGCTCCACCTGTTCGCTGCCCTTTTTGCTTCCGATGCTTTGTCATGCTTTTAAGTTTCTTTGCCATCCTTGAGAGTGCGGTGCTGCTCTTAGAAATCCCATCTTGCAGCATGTCCACTTGCCGCACACACAAACCTTGTGAAAAGACATTTAATTCATGATTGTGTAAAACATATAGCAATTTGACCAATTTAAAACAACCCTGTATATTTGTTGGATTCCCAGTGTCCTGACTATGCTTTAAACCATCTATAGCTAAAAGCACAACCAAATTCCTGCAGGTCTGTTATACCCTTAAATGGCTCTAAAGAAATATAGCTGCACCGTGAAAAATAAAACATTATTTTTCTTGAGCAATGGTAATATCAAATATAAATTCCAAGCCAACAGTAAAAGTATTAAATGCAAAAGTAAAATCAACCATGTCTGATTTTTGTATTGTCATCCAGGTTGACAATGCAATTTTAACTACTTAAACGCACAATAAACAAACACGAAACAAATGTGAAATATGTTAAATTAAATGAAACATTTATTGTTTCCTATGTTTTTAATTTAATGGCATAACCAACCTAACTAGATTTAAAGTTTATAATGCACTTGCATTACATGCTTCAAATTCAGTTAGGTTCAGACACAACTTTAGCAACTGTTAAACCGGTGAGGTTTAATAATCGGCAAAGTTGTGTCTTCTAAAGCACAAATCTTTTCAACCTGCTCACTCAACCATGAAGTTCTTATGCCGGATAGAATGTGTTCTCTGGCCTTCTACTGTGATTGAGCTTGCAGCGGCTCTCTGTGTTGAGAGCTGAAGAAAGCCTTGCTTCTGGGCAATAGTGCCATGTAAGTTCACTTCTTTCTACATTGATCCAACCAGAAAGTCAACGTGTGAGAGGACATTTGAACACCCTGCTGACCGTGTAAGTTACTGCAGTTACCTTATATATTTATGCTGTTATATGACCAAATACATATTAAGAAGGTTTTCTACCTGTGTATGTATTTCATCCATGTAAAAAGGCCGGCGTGGGACCGATAGAAAATTGACCCAGTCCTCACACTCCTTCTCAATCGCCGACATGTCTTTCTGTGGCATTCCCTGGAAATCAAATAGTTTTATATTATAGACTGAAATTGCTTGTTGAATAGGCTAAAATGTGCACATGACATCATCGAATGACGATCTAATAAACTGATCCGAACATGCTGGAAAAGCTAGAACCTGGCAAAGAAATGACTAAAGCCTGCTTATTGTTAAAAGGAAAGCTGTATTCTAACGTTTCTGGTGTCGCGCTGAATCTTCTGACGAGCTGATTTCATGAATTACACCTGTAACCAGAACCAGCCAGCATGACGACTCCTAGGCTACCCTAACCAAAGCCACTGTCTGTGTACATTTATCACGCAATTGATGGTGGACTGCCTAAAGACCCTGGACACAGCGCACCTGTAATTAGATGACCAGACGACTGCTCGATCATTACTGTGGACAAACTACGTCATGTAGGCTGCTCTTACAGTCTCACCCAGCACAGCCAGAAATGTCTGGCCCCTCTCTCAGTTTTAGAACCTAACAGGAAGCTTTTCCTGCCCGCTGTGCAACCTGTTGTTGCTCTACAGGGTTTCAGGCTGGGTACATGTAGAAGCACTTTGTGACTGCTGATATATAAACAATACGTTTGATTAACTGATTAAAAAGTTGTTTTCAGACATTTAAATTATGCATTCTGTTTAAAACAAAAAAAGCTTCTTAGGTTGATATACCTATCATTCAATAACACAGTGACTCACCAGATGAAGTTGTCTGTGCACTGGTATGAAACCATCTTCATCTTATGTCCACATTGCCTGCATTTCATTTTTTCTTTCAGCAGATGTTTTTTCTGCAGCCATTTGATCAGTTTTAAAGTTTCTAATGCAAAAGTCCATTATTCCAGAGGCATACAGGATCCAGGGAAATAGAATTGGCGCACTCCCATTTCATTGGCTGTCTCTCCGCTGTACACAGCCATCCACCTTACGTTCTAGTCTAGACCGATAGTGGTTTAACAGGCAGTTTTTTGTAGCTTACAATCACAAAAGCAAAACGATTGCAAAGGTAAGCAACTGTGTTAACGTCTGTGTAATAGTAACAGATCTAATGTTGGAAAGCTAAATGTAAGCTGCTTATCTCTGGCATGAATCACTGCTTACTTTTTCAGTCACAGTTGTGAGTTGTGACGTTACCTAGCTAGCTAACGTTAGCCCAAAGTTTTAATGTCCACGTGAGGCGCAGTAAGTTAGCTAACTAAGCAGCATCTTTTCTAGAATCCATCCAGCATGGCCGCTTTGGGGACAAGTGACCGTGAAAAGGAGGACGTTGAAGAAGAATGTAAGTAGGCGCTTGTTAGTGGTAACGTTAGCTATAAACTCATAGGGCTGGTGTCAAGGTGACGTTAGTTACCCCCCACGGCAGCGCGATGCATTCAGCGGTGAAGGCAGATCTTCATGTGCATCGTTTAATTGATCTTGGTTTTTCATTATTTTTCTCTCTTTTTAGTCACATGAGGTCACCCAACCATCGGGCTTAACAGCTGATGTGTGTATGATAAGATAACTCTATAAAAACAGGGCAACATTTAATCACATAAGAACATGATAATTGACATTGACAAACGTAACTAGTGACACAAGCAGATGTAATGTTGACAATGTTGATATTTCACAGTTTCTCCTGTTACATCCAAAGTATAACGTTATACAATTCGATTTGACACCGTTGACAGGCTACTTCAACATCAACACCTATATTATCTGTAATGCTGCATTCAGTTCAATGTACATTTTGAGTGAAGTAGGGGACCTAGATGTAATTGAGGCCAGCAATGTGTTAAACTGATTCCAGAGATATTGATTTTACAGTAGTCCATTGGCCGCTTAGCTATTCGTAGGAGCAGTTTCCTTACAAAAGGTTACAGCGGATCTGGATCTAAAGTTTTTTGCAGGGATTTTTTGGTTGAAGAAGTAAATACTGAGTGAAGGACTATTAGCTAGCTAGTTATCTTTGGTGTAAGTTTTCTCGTGTGCTTCACTTTTGAGCTCATTACCAGAAAACCATTCTGGCAATAGCCTCTGACATAGTGGCATCAACTGGCTCAGTGGTTAAAGTGTTAGATTTGTGACAGGGCCAAAGTTGCTCCAGGGGTTGTCCCTGTACTTACTGTAAGCCACTCTGAATATGAGTTACTGCTAAATGACTAAAAAGTACTGTACTGATTATCAGTGCAGAAACCACCTCAGTTGCACCTCTATAATACACAAGCAAAAGAATTTACAGTTGCATCATTTGTTTTTTTAGTTAGTCGACATGTTGTTGGTCTTTCTGGATTTTCTGCACCTCCTTGGCATTATCTCCCAATGTAGGTCCTTTCATTTCCCCGTGTTCTACAGTTAAAACAACAAATGCCAGAAATGTACCTCTGCTTTGATAAACGGTCATCTTCTCAAGAAAAACTAAAGCCACTGGACCAAGAACTAATTAAATGGAAAAATAAAGCAGAGATCCTTCAAGATCGAGTGGAACAACTGGAGAATGATAAAAACATTCTGGAGCAGCAAGTGGCTGAGATGACTGCTGAAAAAGAGGGTAGGTAACCTGAGCGCTGTTTCATGTAGTGGGAGGTTGCACAACTAAAAGTAGCTCCATGCTATGTTGTTAGTTAGTGGTTTTAGGCATTAATTACAGTCTAGTGAAAATAGGCCTATAGTATAGCCTCTAGTCTATAGTAATGCTCTAAATAAATATAGGCATACAATATATATACTTATCTTGGTTCATACATAGCTTGAAGTCCTGATAACCTGCCTCTTTAATCAGGCAGCTCACTTACTCAGGGACTTACATTTGTTTTGTTTAATGTATCACACTCTAGGGGTAAAATGCAGACACAGAAGGCAGCAATAAAATCACTAGTAGTATTTCATGAAAAGGGAACGTGAGCACTTCGGTAAAGGGTGAGCCCAGTTTTTACACACAGGCAGATTAAGGTACCGACAGATGGCGTGCAGGCTTGTAGTGGCATCCAGGCAGGCTTCATTTAGGTTGTCAGATTCCAAAGTACAATCCAAAATGAAAGGCAGGCCCAGCGTGTTGCTCCCTGGTAAAATAAAGGTTATTAAAAAAGAAGTATATAATATAATAAGTAGTGGCGATGACATGGAAAATGCTCCTGCAGTGTTTCGTGCAATTCAAATGTATTTTTGTTTGTAGTTTATTATATATAGTGACTGATGCTGTGCAGCCTAAGGGAAATGAAGAGAGACCCCAGCTGACACCCCAGCAATCTTCTGACCCAGACTCCAGTTCCAGCTCCGATTCTGATTCAAAAAAGAAGAAAAAGGACAAGAAAAATAACAAAGGAAAAGACTACAGAAGTCCAGGTAAGATCAAAAATAGCCCTTAAATAGGAGATTTTGGATATTAATGTAAAATCAATGTACATAAACAACAACAATATGATCTATGCACAATTACAGCATTATATGGATCAATGACACTTGCCAAACAGAATTTACCCACATTTGGTGAGTGGCAAGTGCTAATTTTCTACTCCTTAAGGCTCGGTCAGTTTAGGTCTGCCTAAATGTGTCATTTACCTCAATGCATGTCCAGAGTATATACAGTGCAGTCTTCCTCACCACATACTTCTTTGATTGCCTCGCCTGACTGTCACAAAAAGACAATCAGAGACACCTTAATCACATCACTGGATCACAGAATTGCAGAGCTTCTGATCTGTACAAAGTGCGTCCATGCCACTGGGAATGTATTGAGCTGGATCTGCTTGTTGTTTTTGGCAGCGCATCGGTCTTTTAAACCAATTCCGTTTAGGTGTTATCAGTTGGCCTACTACTACAAGTAGTAAAATGTACCTTATGAATAGGAAATCGCCTTACCTCTGAAACACTTTGATTTCATCAATCATTTTGGCTTTAGTTTGGTTTTCTGGAATGGGATTAGCTTGCCCACAAAAATAACACATTCAAATTTTTGGGTGGTGGAGAAGTGAGGAGCTGAATCCATGAAGCAGTAATTCAAGCTGCTGTAGCCGGAAACATCTATAAAGAATATATATTGACAGTTTTGTATTCTTCTGTTCAATTTCTTTAGCAGGTAACATCAAAGATGTAGTCACCAGATACCAGCGGCCGCTAAACTTGACAAAGAAGGGGTACGCTGTGTCCATGGCTTTTGGAAAGGCAGGCGTGTCCGGGAATGCTGTGGCTGCCACTGCACCATTGCTGAGCTCTTCATAGCAGAAAGACAAGTGTTGGAGCAACTGCCTTTCTGCAGAAAACTGTCACATCTAGCAAAGTTATGCGCAGAAAAGATAGTGGGGGAAATTCAAGAAAAAGTAGCTGAGATGAAAAGAAAAAGACTTCAACTAAAATAAGCTTTAGGTCAACAGGACAATAGTACCTCTTAATTAGTGTGTGTTTGTGTGTGTTCATATAATAGCTTGACGTCAGTTTTGTAGTAGAGTACAGTACATAATTACAGAGACTAATGAATGAAGACAACTTGTAGATATTCACTATTGTAAAGTTTATAGAACACAATAATATGACGTAGTGATGCTGTAGTGAGTTGAAGAGGTGAACACCCTTTAGGGGGCACATATATGGAACCATCTGGGAGGAATCTGATTCGCCCCAAATGTTTTCTGTAAATTGATGTGGATTTGCTGCTCCTGTGAATCCTCCCCCAGTGTTTCATTAGCAGCTGGAACCACAGTGACTCTGATAAAACAGGAATTAGCAGAATCCATCTGATATGAAGCTGTGGTTTGAATACCACTTCCCTCCTCTTTGAAGAGTAGTCAGATATCTGGGTTCAGGTTTTTGTACAGCCTCTTCTACACTTTGTATCACTGTGTTTCTAGAGCACAGTAGTAGAGAGCTGTGTCTGCGAGGGTTAGATCTCTGATGGTCAGTGTAGTTGATGTTGCTGATGTTT
>NW_025744036.1:0-2039 GCF_021292245.1 Micropterus dolomieu
AATCGATTCGTTCATGACGTCATCGGGCCGTAACGACAGTCAGCTTAACGGACTAAAGTGATGTGAACAGTAAAGTTACTAAAACAACATCAGCACTGCAGTAACATCTTCACCACCTAAAACCTCCAGAGTGTGACAGCATTTCAATCTTCACTCAGCCAAAAAGGTTGTGAACTGCAGCGCCTGCAAAGCTGAGCTTTCCTGGAAAAACCGGAGCATCTGAAGAGAAGGCGCGTAACGTTGTTGCTCTGTGGATGATGAAGACTCGTCTCGGAAGCTAGCTCGACTTACTCTATACACCGAAACAGTTTTTACAGGAAACTCCCACACTGGCTAGCTAACTTTTTTCTTGCGTGTAAGTAGTTTCAGTAGCATAGACTGTATAAAAAGGTCAGTAGTTGCCACTGTATGGTACTAGCTTGCTAGCTATTTATTAGACCTTTTTTCTGTTTTATCGCGGGTGGCAACCTTCGATTCTATACAGTTTGCCTTGGACAATATGATTGATTGATAATGCAGCTGAAAATAGCACATAATTATGATACACAACGGCCGCGTTCACATTCCAGATGTTCCCTGAATTTACAATCATAAACGATCGCTCATGGCGATGTTCCCAGCTGGAGAATGTGTTGCTGCCGAGTGTGCAAGATTATACAACACCGGACAATTTCATACTTTCTAAAGAAGAGAAAACAATTCTCATGTCAATGCGTGAGGCAATCCGCCCCAAACTCCCTTAAAAAATCTTTGAAGAAAAAGAGTTTTGTGATTTGTTGAGTTAGGGGAAAATATATAAACATTGTGAAACGCTGTCTACTTTAAAATTGTTAATTAATTATTATTATAATAATTATTGACCCCCCTGTAAATATAATGCATGACGTTTTCCTTTTTGCATTTTTGAACTTATTGTATTGTTGTGGCTGTTAATTAGCACATGCCTAAAACAACCTCAAGTTTAATTTAAAAGCTGATAGTTAAATAAGACGCATTGTGTAATTTTGCAATTCATAATCTGAATAGTCGATTATTCGTTTCAATAAACAATAGATTAATCAACTATCAAAATAGTCGTTAGTTGCAGCCCTAATTACTAGTTACTAAGGCAAGTAACGCTACTCGTTACTGAACGCACCATCCTTGACGTAAATCCACGACTGGACTTTGTTGTTCATGTCTGCTGAGAGCCAAAACTAAAGGAAGAAAGGAGAACTAGGGAGAGAGGCGTTCTCTCCACAGCTGTAAGTAGCTGCTGCCATTACTGTGTCACAGTCTAAGATGCAAAGAACATAGTCATCTAGTGTAAACTCTGTGCGACTGGCAAAAAGCTTTCAACCGCGAACAATTCTACATCTGATTTATTGAAGCATCTGCAGAAGCAGCACAGCGACGTGAAACTTACAGAAAGAAACTTTGGCAGCTGCTGTCACTGATGCTTGGACTCGTCGGGAGAGAGTGGCGTAAATGTAACGTTTTGTAACTACTGAATACTGCTCTTATAAATAGGCTACATGTGCAGTAAAACAGCTGTTTAAAAGTCGGGATTTACTTGCTTTATTTTTTTATTTCAGCCGGTGGTGTTAAGAAACGTTAGGCCTAGGCTATATGCTTTGTAAAAACACACTCCTTGCTGCTGTTATGGATATGATGTTAATTAAAAAATCGGGGGAGATTGCTTTATTTGGGGGTGAAGGGGGGTGGAAGGGAAAGCAGTGTCCCATAATTAGCCTATAATTTGGATAATTATCAAGGCGGACCACCACATATTGATTGTCCAAATTTTTACTAGGCGTATTTAAATCATTTTTGATCAAGGAGCTGTATTGAGTAGCATATATTCGTGCAGCACCTCCTGGCTCGCTCCCTCTTTCTTTCTCTACCTCTCTCTCGTGAACACCGCTGCACAAACCTGTCCAACGTTAGAATACCTCCGGCCCACTGTCATTCTGTGGGAAACACTGGAAAGTAATATAGTAACGTAACTAGTTACTTTTATCACCCAGTAATAAGTAAAGTAATAATATTACTTTTTTAAG
>NW_025744037.1:0-1959 GCF_021292245.1 Micropterus dolomieu
CAAAGGGTACGCTGAGCTAGCCAAACCACTAGAGCAATACACATCAGAAGAACTGTATGCACTTTTTCACTTTGGGAGAGATGACATTAAGTACATTTTTCAAATGGGGAACATGCCTAGCACTATTGGTGCTATTGATTGTACTCAACTGCATATCCATGCATCTTGTGAAAGGGAGTGGGAGTATGTCTATCAAACGGGGAGGCACAGCATCAACATCCAACTTGTGGGCAACGTTAACCTCATAATAACCAACTGTGCTGTGAAATGGCCAGGTTCTGTTCATGATGCACGTATTCTAAGAGAGAGTACACTATACAGAGAGCTTCAATCCCACCGACCAAATGGCATAGTATTGGGAGACAGCGCGTATCCACTCCTACCATGGCTAATGACCCCTTTTCCCGTTGCAAACACACCTGAGCAGGCACACGTCAACCCAAGGTGGCATGCAACATAATCCTTGCCTGTATTGTTTTGCATAACATCGCCACCAGGCGTCATGTCCCTCTTGATGACAATTTTGATGGACCTGAGCCTGATGTAGAACCAGAACAGCCGCCAATGTTCTTAGCTAATGAAGGACACACTGGACATGCAATTAGAAATGCAATTGTGAGGAATTACTTTTAACTAGGCTACTGAATGACTAAGTATATTTGTTGTCATTGCCATTAATATACTTTGGAATTATAGCGCTGTGAGCAACAGTGACGTTTAGACAGCTGATAGCTTTCAGATTTTTTTGTTTACCATATCTAATTAGAAGTGACATGCTTCATGAATGCTTCAAATATGAAGAAATGTATATATCATCAGTAAACATTGATTTTGTGATCATTCACTTAAATAAAAAACTCTGGTTTTATTTGGTTCGTGAAATCACAATTGAATCCACCCTTCTGATGGGATCAGGATAATCCTGTTTTTTTTGGATCAAATGGATCCCAAACCAAGTTCAAAGATTTGATCCAATCCGTGATCTGAAATCCCACTGGATTACCTTTGAAGAATTGGGCCCTGGAGACATGAACACAACAACAACAGTTGTCTTCACATCAACTCAAACACATGATCACTGCCTGTTCTCTCTCTCTCTCTCTGTCTTTCTGTCCAATCCTGAAGCCTGTCACCATTCTCCTCTCACAGCTTCACTGAGGAAAGCAACTGCTGAGAAGGCTGGAGGCTTACAGGAAATACTGGATCTCTGCTTTGATACTAACTGTGTTTAGTACAATACTGCTGAAACCAGCATGGACTGACTCCAACCCTCTACTGACCTCAGAGTCTCCAGTCTGCAGTGTGGACTCTCCTTCAGATCAGACAGCAGCTTCACTCCTGAATCCTGCAGCTTGTTTCCTCTCAGGTCCAGCTCTCTCAGATGGGAGGGATTGGACTTCAGAGCTGAGGCCAGAGAAGCACAGCTGATCTCTGACAAACTGCGGCCCCTCAATCTGAATAAAGAATAAATGATGGCGATAAAAATCCATTTCTAATCCAATCAGATGTGTTCAGGTTTTAAATGTGGAGCTCAACAGGCAGACATCATCCAAATGTCAGCACAACATTCATACACCTATTCATGTCAACACAGATTAATAACATGCTGCTGATCTCAGGCCAGTCTGTGTGTGTGTGTGTGTGTGTGTGTGTGTGTGTGCACTTACCAACCTATCTAACAGTGGACCTCGACGTCGTTACACACCCACTAAGAGGGGACTAAAAAGTGAACAGGGGACATTTTTTAGGTCCCCTGTTGGACATGCTTTAAATCATGCTAAAATCATGTCTAAAACCATCTGGTAAATTTTTTAAACTATTGTCAAGAGGGGACCTGCAGGTGTGTGAGTGTTTAAGTCCATACTCAGCAGTGCCTCTAGTGGATCAAGCAAAGATTTTAACGACTCATTCACACACGTCGTTCTTAACACTCCCCTATAGAGTGAATGGCTTGCAGCC